>NW_020862015.1:0-51323 GCF_003713205.1 Coffea eugenioides
GTCCTTCCACGGATGCCCCCGGGCCGTCCTCTTCGGCGCCTCCACCATCTTCCTCCGCTGATAGCCAGCTTGCAGCCCTTCGGTTTCAGATGCAGCACATGGACACTCGTATGGATCGGTTGGGGCGCCAAATGGGAGGGATGGCCCAGAATTTGGCACAGTATCTCCACCACGTGGGTTTCCGCCCGCCTTTCCCTCCGCAGCCGTGATTCATTTCTGCCCTCCTCCGTTTTAAGAGAAGTATCGTTGCCCCAATACCTCTGATTTGGTCTTTTTTTGCTTACATTGAGGACAATGTAAGGTTTAGGTGTGGGGGAGGGTTAACTATGCTTTGGTTGTGTTTTTAGTTGTCTGATTAAATTTTTCCTTGCCTTAGTAGTCCCTTTCTTTAAACTGTGATGAATGCAATTGAGATATGAGTATACATAGCAAGTTCATGCCATGGGGTGCTCTATTTTCCTCGATGCTGAATTGATTGATTAATATGCTGAACTTGACATCAATTTGATCACTTGTGCAATTCTTGAGCCTAATTTTTCGTTTGTTGAGTGATTAGTGCACATGGTTTGTCATTCTAGAACTTGCTCGGTTATGCATGTCAAGACCACATTTAAATGAGTTTAATGCATTGAAATGATAGGGCACCTAGGAATGAGCCATTTTTGGACTTTTTTGAAACCAAGCCTTGGATTATTTATCACTAGGGAGCCAAGTTGAGCCTTAACTCTTATTCTTCGTTTGAGACCCTAGTTTTAGCCGTAAAACCTCTTTTTAGACTTTCTTTTTGAACCTCGTGTGAAGAAGTGCTTTGATTTCATTATACAGAATTTTGGAGTATTATTCGAGAGGCATTACACCTATTTATGTAAAAAAAAAAAAATGGGGATGTGAAAAGAAGACAAAGTGCAGGAAATCAGCAAGTAAAGTTGATTTTTATGGTGCTGGTTGGGAGTTATTGAAGAAAAAAAAAAGCAAAAAAAAACAAAAGAGGGGAAGTAGATGAATGAAAAGAGGAGAAAAGGCGAAGGTTGTGGCAAGTGCTAATTCACTTCACTTGTGTGATGGTTGAGATGCCTTTAAGTTTCAAATGTGCAAGAATCTATGTAATGAATTTTTGGGCACTTTCTTTATACTTTTACACCCTTTTGACTCCTTTTTATCCTACATTCTCACCCTAACCCCATTACAACCTTTTAAAGCCCCTTGATTGCTGCATTTAAATTCATAAGTAAGTGGTGGAGATATGATATATGAGCAAGCTTATGGTAGTGTCTTTGTATTGTGTTGATCTGAGAGTTATCTTATATACATCTCATATACATTTTGGAGTGATTGAGTGCACTTTAAACGGTGAGAATTGTTGATTTGGTATACTCTGATTTCGATGAGGTTATTGGGGAATTTGGAATGCCATTCTTGGTATGAACTGCTGTGGTTTGCTTAGTATCTTTATTGCATTTCTGAGTTAATTATGTTTGAGGGCAAGCATAGTTCAGGTGTGGGGGAGATTGATAGGGTGCATTTTAGTGGGTATTTTGGGCATTATTGCACAATGAATTGACTAAGTATTTTCATTAATTGGGTGGATTTTACTAATATTTTGTTTTGATACTAATTGCAGGAATGGATGCTGAAAAGTGTTTAAATTCAGCTTTTAGAAGATTCATCGTACGTGGGGCCCGCTTGAGAAGCTGAAGAAATCTAATTGTAATAGATTTTATTTTATTATATTTTTTATTTGAGGAGTCTTGTTATTTCTATTTTGGGAAAAAGGAAAAACACAACAATTGGCGATAGGGAAAATCCCTTCCTGAAACTTCGGTCGACAACAGGAGGCGGTAGTTAGTTTTTTTCGCTTGGTTTTTAGGTTTTCTGGGAGGCTATGCTAAAAGAGGTGGAAGCCGTAGCTTTGTAAGGAGAGAGAGAGAACAAAGCCACCATTCTTAACTTTTGTATTGCTTCCCATCTTTTGTTGACTCTGGAATTCCTTAGCTTTTGATTAGTTTTGACCAAACTGAGGAATCAAGGAGAATTGAATCTTTTTTCTCGTATGCATTGCTAACAAAGGAAGGAAAGGCTAGCTGCAATTGTGGACCTACCAACTGTTTGTCAATTTGGCTTTGACCGAAGTATAGATAGTGCCTACGCTTCGTACGTTTAGCCGCGAAAAGGCAATTGGAAGCAATTATAATCAATTGGTCCCTTTTCCGTCTTGGGTTTTGCTGAATTGGACGAGAGTCAATACCAAAGCATCGATGGCCTTTCCTACCTTGTACGCACGGCCTGTTCACTAATGGGGAAACTAAACCCCTAATTCTAGTCAAGGGGACAACTGACGATTTGGTTCGGCAATTATTGTGAGATCTATACCGTTTTTTAATTATTTTCTTCATTTATTGATATTCATATGTTCCCTGATTTTCATTGTTTATAGCCTTGTGTATGATTGATTAGTGCGCAATAATTAATTATTCACATAGGCTATTTTGCTATATAGGGGTAATTGAATCCGTAATTGTTCGTTATCTCTATCCCAGTAGCAACTGGCATAATTGGATTTGTGTCAGGGGAATATTTGACCTAGCTTAAATAAACCCTCGTAGCGTGTCTGTTAGCTAGGATTGGGCCTTTCTAATTAATAATGTAATCTAAGAATTAAATCCTACGGTCGTACCTAGGGTTGTTTTTGGGTTAGAGAAATAGCTAACGGTCGTACCTTAGCTATCGATAAATTAAGGAAGGGTTGGTTGTTTAGCGCGTGCGAGACAACTATAACCAATCTATTAATAAATGTTGGAATTATCTGTGATTCGATGATCAGTGCATGAACCATTTTTGAAGTGTACCCTTGGCTAGAGTTTCTCTTAGTTATTTCTTTTAATTAATTATTTTCTGCATTTAATTTGTTTAGTTGGCATTTGATACCAAAACCCCCCATTAATCTTGATTTGAAAAGAAACAAAATATCTTGCTAGTCCCTGAGGAGACGACCCTGCTTACCACTGTCTACTAGTTAGGGAATTCAGTTAAATAATTAATTTAGGTATATCGGATTAAGCAAACTCTTCGGGAACATGATGAATCAAGTAACCCATTGCACACCTAGAGTCCCTGCTCCAGTACTCGAATTGATTACTGACTGTTTCAGGTGGTAGTTAGGTTTTATTTATTTATTATTATTGCACAGGTTCGGCACCTGTCACTCATCTGGCATGTCCTTGATTGGGGAAGTAGTAAGGGTAAGCGGATCCAAATGGCAATCGTGTTTGATGGTTTCTGGCAATGATGGGGTAGCAGTAGGCATGAATATTGAAATCGCACTCCACACACCGAAAGAAATACTTGCTATCGCTGCTATATCTATGACAAGTGTTACAGTTGAAACCCACCTTGGTGGTGTAGTTGAAGTAAGCAAGATCATATTGATGAATTGCAGACCTGATTAAGGGGTGCTTTGCAGTAGCACATTTAATGTCCAAGCTAAAATTACACTTCTGACACATGTAAATGAGGTTTTTAGGGACATCACCACAAGCACGACAGAAAACGGAAGCATGAATGTGACTCGAACTACGATCATGGTTCGAAGACTTGGCCGAGACCGAGACGTCTCCGTCTCGGCTTAGCCTGAGACGAGACCGCGACGAAACGTTTCCGAGATACGTGACAGGCCGAAACATCACCGTGAAGGGTTGAAACGGCCGAGTTACACCGAGTCATTCCGAATCATCCCGAGTCAACTTGAATTTTTATTATTTTTACTAATTTTTAATTATTTTTATTTATCATATTTTTTACAATTTTTAGAATATTAAATATTTCAAAAATTCACGTCTCGCCGAGACCGCGACCGATATGCCGAGACCGATGTGGAACGGTCCAAGTCGCGACCGCGACCGCGAACCATGACTACGATGGAAAAGGGTAAGGCAATGTTGAGGGTGAAAAGAGTGTATGACCTTCTCGGGCAGGTTAGCACACGATTCATGTAGCAATGCACGGCAATAAAGGCAAACGTAAATGGAATTATCGAATGGTAGTCCACAACCAGAGCGGTTACGTTTGAAATTCTTTATACTGTTACATTGAATCAAACGATGGTCGTGGCTTGTACGTTTAACTTCTATGTATCCATGATCAGGTCTGTCGGAGTCCATGACCGTTGGCACCAACTTGGCGCAATCAAGGTCTTCACAGTAGTCACACGAGGAACATTGAAATAAAAAACGCGGACTTGGCCATTGACCGCAAAGATTGCAGAACCTGTCCGGAAGAGTACGAGGCAGAAAGGTCAAGGTGGTTGAGCGTTTACAGTGGTGAAAGGGACGCTCGATTTGTGTTTGTGGAATTGTGAAGCATGATTCATGCATCAAACGTTTGTATTCTGAGTAAAAGTAGATAGCATGATAATATCCAAAAGGTTCGCCACAAATAAAGCAGGAATACTTGTGGTCTTTTGGTTTATCAAAAGCAGTAACGGGATGCTGATGATTAATCTTAAGTTCTGGACCCCTAATCCTGGAAGGTGTCAAGGCAGCACAAGGAAGATTCAATACGAATTCACATTCAGAGCACCGGTGCAATGTCAAACACTGCAACTTTTGGATTCAGGTGCAATGTCAAATTGAGTAAGAGTGTGATCAGGATGAAAGGGATGCATCAGATGCCATGGAAGTTCAGCACAGCTTCTATGAACCAAGTATTTAGGTCTCTCACACCTATATACCACTCCTGGAAGAACCTGTTGCTGACACAGTTTACATTTCTTGTAACTCCGTATAACCATTTCCTCTCGCCTAAGCTCATGTGGAGGACTAAAATGAGTAATGCTGTTCATCTTCACATTCCCTCTACAAATCTATAAGAACTTTGTACCTGTAGATGTATCATGGAGAAACATAAAAACCATCAAGAGCCAGCATAAACAACAAAAACTAATCACCTGATTTCTTCAGTAACATTTCAGAAATTGTCAAGAGTATGCTTGTGATAGCCCCACCTTCCCCTAAGGCGAACCAAAGGGGTTAGCGGACTGCCTGCCCAACTCTCGCCAGGACTACGGTTCAGTTTAGAGCGATCTAATACGTTCCGGAACATACAAACGCGCGTAAACAAGTCAAAATCACAAAAATAAAAAAAAATGAAAATCGGAGCCAGTCATGGACAGTAACTGCCACGTCAGAATCCGGCCGCAAAAAAAATTTGTTTCGCCGTTTGAAATCCGAATCTGTCCGAATTCTCACCCAACATCAATCAAACATTTATACGTTGAAATTAAGCATATACAATCCAAAGTGGCATACAAAAGTTATTCAAAAGTTTATACATGTACGGTTTGCCAAATCAAAAGAGAAAACGGACCCAAAAGTACATTTAGGGTTTCAATCAATGAGCTATACAAAAGATATGTCCATCTAGCTCAATTCGGCAACCAACTATCAAATCCAGTCCAAAAGTATTTATTTTCCTGTAAGGAAAACAAAAGGGACAGAGTGAGCTTACGCCCAGTGGTATACTATCACTCAAGCAACCAAGTCATATAGGCATAAAGCGGTCAAGAAAGAAATAAACCAAGATCACACATTAACAAGATGGGTAAAAGGATACGGACGGCTCTCAAGAGCCCCTTTCCTCGCTCGTATACTTGATCGGACTTCATTGACCCTCCGTCAATGTTTACAAAGTAACCATCCGTAGGCTCCACTTTACTTCCATTCCTTCCACCCAACATACCCCTACCGGGCCCGAACTCCAAACAGTAGAAATTTGGTAATACTCGAGTATACCGGAATCAAGAGTCTCACTACTACAAGATTCCATATAACAGTCCCCATGGCTCGTCAATTTTCACGACCAAGCCCTCGCCGGCTCGATCCAATCGACTACCAATGGGGTTGAGCTCAGTAGTATCAGTAATGGTCGTTGGATACTCGTCCAAGCGACACCAAATTCATGAACCAAATTCAGTATTTCATGTATCATTCAATCATTACAGTGAAACAGTAGACAGTCATATGAGATACCAAATGGGTGAGGGCGATCAAGTACACCCTCACTTAATCAATTTCAACGGAGCAAATAAGCCTTCAAGGCATCAAGTTCACATATACCAAAGCCACATTGTAAATAACAAGTGAGTAGTACACTCACCAATCAAGCAAATGATATTTCATGCACTTCCGCCTAAGAGCGTCTTGCACCACCGTCACGTCCTAACATATTCAAATAAGCACAATAAGACTCAATTATAAGTCATAAATTAATTCTCAATACTATCAAAATAGGGCTCCATAAGAATGTATAAGCACTAGAGTAAACCAGGGAAATCCGGAAATGGAATTAAGCTCTAAACCATAAAAACAGTTTTTGACATATTTTTGCGGTTTTGGCACCATTGGCACTACGATTATCGAATGGAGGTGCAATATACACCGTTTCGAAGCTAAGAGATAGGGATACAATTTTAAAGAAGGCCACTCAGTCCAGTTTCTAGTGCAACTAGGTCAAAAATTCAATATACTAACCCAGAACCGCAAAAAATAGGTTAACAAACCGCATTCTGGTTAACGAACCGTAATTCAGGCTACCTAAGTCCAAATCAAGTGATTCCAAAGCCATCCGAAAGCTAAGACACCAGGCTACATTTCTTAAGAAGGCGTCAATAACAAAATCAGAAGCATTCCCAATAAAATTACCCAATTTCAGAAGCAATTCTCAAGTTCGGGTAGAAACAGGGCAGCAGGGGTAATTTGGTATTTTCCTAGGCTACGTTACTCCGATTGGCCTAAAATTTTGCAGGAATCTCTAAAATATCATTCCCTACAACTTTCATGTTTTAACCCAAGGCTAATTCAGCCTCTAACTATGATGAACAGTATCAGACAGAAAGGGGGTAATCAAAACCCTAACTTCCAAAATTTCTTTCCAAAACAGAAATTTCCTGCAATTAACCACCATTTACACCTTCTAGCTTCATTCTAGATCATTTCCAATCATCATACATAGCCACACCATAACAATCATATTAAAACAGAAATATCATAATTAAATAGAAAATGTCATCAATCTCAACCAAAATCATGAAATAACACCAAAGATCATTACTTCAACTCACATAGGTTACTAATTAAGCATTATTGGAAAGACAAGAGTAGTCCCTTAGTCACTCACCTTATAAGACAAGAAAGGAAGCAATTCAACACCTTAGCCTTCCAAACAACTTCACCAATCACCTCACAATCACTAAGTGGAGAGGTTTTATGGAGCAAACACAAAATTAAACGGTGGAAATTGAAGATTGAGCAAGTTTGGAGCAAAGAAATTGGAGAGCTTTTCTTGTCTTGTTGCTTGAAGATGGCCGGCCACAAGAAGCAAAATTTGAGTGATTTTTGGTCAATTTTTGAGTTATTTTAAACAAATGGTAAAAGGGTGAATAGTAGTCAAAAGTAAGAATTAACCTCTAAGTGACACATGTCATTTCATTAATTGCATACCTAACCTTTTTTCTCTCTCACACCAATCCACTTGGTAACCTCTAATTATCTCATAACACCCGATAAATTAAACCCAGTATCCAAAACTTAACCTAACTGGCTGAATTTTTTCAAACTTTTCGCACTAGCGGGTCCCACGTCCGATATATACGCTTAATTTTTCAAAAACTATCCGATACTAGAAAAATCATCTAAAAACTATATTAACTCATAAAAATTATCTGAAAAATTTTCCTACTAAAGAAAATGCAGAAAAGCATGCGATTAAATAAAATAAAACCTAGGAAAAAGAAGAATTTACGGGTTCTCACAATGCTCAAGCTCAACTGTATGATAACTCAACTAAAAGCATTCATATGAGAAAATCACAGAATCCCACTTGGAGATTAAGCGGATGCAGATCACTCGTAAGCTCTAATCAATAAGCTAATCATACAGAAGTAGAAGACTAATGGAAGAGAATCACCTGACTTTCCTAGTTTTGACAAGATATGGGTTCAACCGTTCCAGTGCTAGAATTTAATCCTTTACATATAATTGATAACGACGCAGGGCTGAGCATAGTTAAAATTATGTGGTCTAGTCCTCCATTATATCCACATTGCTAGGTGTCCACCCATTTTGCTTTTGATAGTTAGGACTGTGTGACAGATATGGAAGAGTCTTGACAAAAAATTTCGTACCCATGACCGTAAATTAAAGTCGTAGACTTTCTTGACTCGTAGTTTCAGTGAAGCTACCACAAGCCAGTTTCCAAGGGAAAAAGAGAATCCAAGAAAGATAGATACCCATGATTAGTTTTATTTTTTTTAATCTATATTTTACTGTACTTATAATTATGGACGCTATTTTATGAAAAAGGCCTTTTTTTTCTCTCTGGTTGCGAACAATAGTGGAGGAGAAGAGGAGCCTAAATCAATTTGAAGGGCACTAATCAGCTTTCTAGTTTCTACTGGGGCTTACCTGGCAGCTGAACTCTAATCCAAGTGCTCCCATTGGAAGGGCCAGTCAAATGCTTATTAGTTGAGCTACAACAAGTTGTCTAGAAGTTGAAAAAGGTAATGGACAGTATTATGAGGTCTTCTTCATTATAGCGAAGCCACATTTGGTTAAAATGAAGTAAGATTTACAATTCCTTGAGAAAAAAGAATCATAAAAAAAAAGAGCAAACGGTCACTAAAATCGAATTCAACAAGCACTTGAAAGAATTTACACGAAGTCATCAATTATTATTGATGTTTTATGAATGTAACCTTGTGTTCCCATCATTTTTCTAATATAGGACACTTGGGTGGAGGAGGTTTTGGTGATTTTTAGCCACTCTCCTTCCACACCCGGTCGTGGATTATTTGATTTGACATTTGTGATTCCTGGAAGTCTTGCACCCTTACTCTTTGCCAGACGAAAATCCCACCTGAGCGAGCAACATCAACTTTGACGTATGCTATGAAACCATTCTTGGAGGACAGACACAAGGGCCTTTGGAAACCAAGCATAAACAAATTCAACAGCAATTCAGTTGCCTCAATTCCCTCAAAAAAGATGACGAGCCATTTTTTTTTTTAAAAAAAAAAACCATGGACTGAGAGCCTACCAAGTACCCGGGAAAAGAAAAAAAAAAGGCTGATTTCTTAGTGTATGCAGTTGAGAAATATTGAAACCGTAAGCAAGAATTCCCATTTTCTGAGTTCTGAATCATTGTGTGCAATATCCTGGTAGTTGGCAGCATTCCCTTTGAGACTTTGTCCGACTTGTATAACTTCACACGAAGTCCACGTCCACTTTGCTGCACATGAACTCGAGTCTGCTGTACTTCCTGGCTTTCTCTCCTTGATCTCATGTCACCACGCCTAGCTGGGATCTCCAGGCTATTTCAAGGAAGATAGCAAGAAAAGTGCAGATTTTTATGGAGACAATACTGAAAATGAAAAGGTTTAAAGGAGATATGAGATATCCTAAATTGACAGTTGCAAACACTATAGTGTACAGTTGAATTTATGAGAGACACACTTATTTTCACAACTTTCTTTCTGATTAACTATTAATTGTTCTCAAATTGCACTAGAGAAATCTTAATTCACCCAAGTTATACAGATTGTCATGGTAGAGCGAAGATGAACCAATTTGAGAAAAATCTACAAACAATTTCGACATGTAGAACATTGTATGACAAGCTTAGCTTAGAAACAATGTTAACAAAATTTGTCCTGGAGAGCTTAATGTGAAAATGTTTTTCCCTAGCTCTGAGAATTTTACCTGATGAACACAGCTTTAACTATTGCAGGGGGAGTTGTAGTTTTGGGCACTCCTTGATGCAGAAACGCAGTGGCAAGTCGAAGTCAATGTTAGTCAGCTCTGGTAATCCCCGCAGCTCAATTGTATTCAAACTTGGCAAATTGTACTTCTGCTGTGCTGCGTCTTCCACCAGAGTGCACAAAGTACCACAATGTTGCACTTTGACAACTGTAAGGTTCTCTGGTAGACACCCTGAAGGCAGAACATGTTCAAGCATGGGGCACCTCCCAACATCCAGAACTTGCAGAGATGGCAGTAGGCACCTGATAGTCTTTAGTTCAGGCAGCCCCCACAGGTGCAGTCTGTGCAAGTTTGGCAACATATGTTTCTTTGAGTTGTTCTCAAAAAGAGATTCCAATTTATCACAAAATTTGACATCAAGAACTTCAAGATTTCGTAGAAAATGTGATTCAAAGAACTCAACCGAAAGGCCTGGGCAACAATCTAGATGCAAATATTTCAGATTTTGGAAGCAGTCAGCTTGCAGCAAGCTGACTACATTCTTTAAGCTAAAAGCAGAGGAAATCCACAACATCTCTAACTTTTTACCTCAACAAAATCTCCTGCAGTGTCTTCATGCATCAAAGACTCCATATTTTGGCACCTATCAATCCAACAGCCTCTCATCATTCTGAGATTTTCAGCACCCAGATCAGCTAATGACCTGAAAAATGAATTGTCCTGCAAAAATATGTGCTTGGCATGACTAAGGATATTTTCAATCCCCTTGGGAAAGCTATGAAAACCATGTATCTCCAGTAAGTTTGACTGTTCTTCCAAAGAAGGACAATGTCAGGACTGGAGGTAGATGTCTCTATTTAAATGGCCCCGTACGAAATACTTTACGGTCGGAAGTGTAGATCTCCGATTTGTTGGGATGAAGTAGGTGAGCGAAAAATGTTAGACCCAACTACAGTACCTTGGATTGAGGAAGCGAATGAAAAAGTGAAGTTGGTACGCCAGAGGATTCAGACCGCTCAAAATCGTCAAAAGAGTTATGCAGATAATCGGAGAAAAGGCTTAAAATTTGCGGTTGGAGATCTAGTGTTTCTTAGGATTACACCTCTGAAAGCAAGTTTAATGTCTGGGAAGGGAAAGAAATTACAACCGAGATTCGTAGGACCTTATAAGGTTATCCAACGCGTGAAAAATGTTGCGTATAAGTTGGAACTGCCATCGAGTCTGTCTCGGATTCATAATATTTTCCACGTGTCCATACTTAAGAAATATCATCCAGACCCTTCTCATATTTTGCAACCGGAAAGTATTGAAATTGATGAGACCTTGACCTATGAGGAGAAACCGGTAAAGGTTCTGGATTTTAACGTGAAAAAATTAAGGAATAAACGAATTCCATTGGTAAAAGTTCTCTGGAGGAACCATGGGCTAGAGGAAGCAACCTGGGAAGTTGAAAAAGCAATTCGAGAAAAATATCTAGGCTTGTTCACAAATCAAGGTATAATTTCGAGGACGAAATTTTCTTAAGGGGGAGAGGATTAAGGACCCAAAAATTTACCTATTTTAAATTCCTTTTACTAGATTATTTAAACATTTAATTACCCGTTTGCTCCAAATAATTTATTTCAACTCTTTTGGACCCAAATACATGGAACTATGACTTACATATATTTTTAAAAATGACTTGTTACAAAATTTAATTTTTGAAAACTCGTCTAGTGAGAATAGTGAATACGCGTTTGGAGGCAATAATCGATTTGAGGGTACCGTGAGCTTGGAGATTGAAGACTTATACATTAGTTTTAAAATAGTTATTTTTATGTTTAAGTACTCAAGTATTAGTTAGTTATACTATCGTTATAAGAATTTTTTAGAAATTTCGCTTTATCGCGCACAAATCGGAAGTACGCGTTTTCGCGCGCGCGATTAATTGAGGGATTTTAGACCTTTATTTTTAAACTATTAAGAGTGAATAATAATAGTATCAATGGAAGTGCATTATAGATTTAGTGCACAAGTGAAACAAACCCGAGAGAAAATGGGCACGAAACGCGCGCGTACGCGCACTATTCTTAGTTGACTTTTGGAGTAATTTTAGCCACAAACTCTTAAGCTTCCAAGAGAAGCTTTCCATCAGCCACAACTCTCTCTTTTTCTCTCTCAAGCAGCCGTGCAACACCAATGAGAAGAAGACCAAAAAATTTCTTCATCTCATCTCACTTTCTTGCACCAAATCATCTCAAATTCCTACCACACCTTGCAAATAACTTGGAGATCATCTTGGGCTAGGAGAAGAGCTTCATTCTCACGGTTTTCTTGAGCTTCTTGTTGCCGAAAATTTCTGGTTTAACACCATCTAGGAGGTAATGATGATCCAACCCTTGAATCTTAGCTTTTGTAAGTTAAATTACACTTAGAAGCTTGTAGCTTCATATGGGTAGCTTTGGATTGTTGAAAATCACTTGAGTGGGCTCTATGAAATCCCACAATGGACTTGATGGTCTGATGTGATGATGTTGGGTGTTGTTCATGTTGATTTAGTGATTAAACTAGTGAATATAAGTTGAAAAGTGGAAAGAAAACTCAAAGGAAGTGAAACGGCAGAAGGGCCGGTTCTGCCCTGTCTTTGCCGTGCCCCTTGGTGCCAATTTTTGTAGTTAAATTGACTTGATTTTGATGTAGATATGTTGTATAGGTTGTGTGAAAAGTTTCCACCAAAAATCACTTGATTTGGTTGGGTAAATGTTTAGATTTCAAAATGGTTTCATGACTGAAAAATGTGTCCAGGATTTCTCTGGCAACGAATTTCAAATGACTATAACTCTTTACTCTGACGGCAAAATCGAGTGCCGTTTGTGGCATTAGAAACTAGATACTTCCAGTTTTCCAACAGTAAAAAATGTATTCCCTGATTCCACTTGAGTGAACCGTACCAATCTTTTAAATTTACCTGCCCTGTTTCTCGGCTGTGTTAGAAAGCCTGTTAAGTGCTGCGAATTGTTGCTTGAATTGGAGCTAGTTATGGACAGAATTTCAGAATGATTTCTTCTGAGAAATTATAGCCATATGAATTTAGTTTCCAACGCCATCAACCACACCCAATTCCAAGTTGAATTGTGTGAGTTGTGGCCGAATTTCAGAACTGCGTCAGTGATTGAAAACCCTAATTTTGGGCTAGCCAACGGCTTATTTTGAGTAGGACTTGTTGTTTTGAAACTCTTGATGTTAATCACCTACCAAACATGTTTTGGATGTTTTTTAGACCTTTCCTCTATAAATGGACCAGATTTGAAATTATTTCATTTGGCCAAAAGTTAGAAAAAGGAAAATGGAAGTACAAGGCAGATTTGCCTTGGAAATTTTTGGAATTTTAGTGGCTTTGTTAACTGACCTTCTATGCGAATTTTTGCATGAAATTTGACAAAGAATAGCCCTTATATGGTAGGGTAATACTACCAAATTTGGTGCCATTCCAAGTTTATTTTGATGCCCAACTGAAGTCCTAAAGTTTACGTTTTAAACCTGGAAATTCTTGTTTAGTGAGCTATTTTCAGCAACTTTGAGCTGCTATATCTTGGCGCTCAAAATTCCAATTCTTGTTCCGTTTATTGTGTTTTAAACCTTGATTGTAACTCTAATTGTGTTTCAAATTTTAGATACTAGTTCACATTGTGTGAAGTTTGCCAAATTTCCAAAATTGGCCAAAAACCAACCCCAGAGCTGTTTTGATAGTCCAAATCAGCAACTTGAAGCCAAAATTTGAGTGTCTTCCATTTTGAATCATAGAAAAGTGTCTTCTAGAAACTTTTAGTACTTTAGAAATAGTTTTCAACGGTACCAAGTTTTCCAATTTTGGACCTACAGAGAGTGAGATACAATTTTTCAAAGATTACTTGTCAAATCTAAAATTTCTGAACTTAAAGGAAATTGAGTTTTTAGAACTCTCTATTTTCCTTCGAGATTACTTGAGCGTTTCACACTTGATTTCAAAGATGAAAATCAGATTTACTTGTATTATTAAAACTCCTCTTTTGAGTCTCGATTTATGAGTAATTAAGGCTCATTTTCAAGATATTTTTCTAGATTGTACAAGTGTGCAATCTTCCGTCATAATTGAGGTTTCTAAGTGATAGTTCATTATTAATTGCTCAAGCATTCAAGAGGACCTTCAAGAGAATCCCACGGTGGACGCCTGAATCCTTAAGTGGGCACTACTTCTTTGTTTTTGATTGGTGAGTATCAAGTGCATGAAATACTTGTTACGTGTTAATTGTTATTGATAATCGAACATTTTGAAAATGCTGAGTCGAGTGTGTACTTTGCCGCACTCGTTCTCCTTTGAATGAATCGTGATTGAATTGATTGAAATATATTGAATGAATTGAACGAATTGAATTGATTGAAATGTATTGAATGAATTGAACGAATTGAATTGATTGAAATGTATTGAATGATTGAATAAATGAAATGGTATGCTATGGCTGCATACGTTGTTAGAGTGAATCTCCTCGACTGTTAAGTGCTAAGTGGGGGACGCCCAAATTCTCACTGGCCAACCTTAGATTCGAGCCGGCACAGGCTTGGTCGGGCTCCTTGGCGAACCATGAGAAAATAAAAGTTTGACCTATTAAGAGGTCTTGCTTGGCATACTCGAGCAGTATCGCCTCAAACAAATGACAATCGGGTCCGGTACAGGGGTATGTAACGGTGAACGGGAACATGATAAGTGAAATTCTACGGACTATAACCTACCCGATTGACGGAGTGTCAACTCGTGGAGGTTCTTGATCGTGCAAGTGAAAAATAGCTCCTGAGAACTCCTATATCCTTGAATTGTTTTTGTTTACTTTTCTAGCTCGAATTGTTATTTACTTGAATATTATTGTTTTATTCGTCAAATGGGATTGTTACTTGAATAACGTGCTTGCATGTGTGTTTTCTTGGCCTCACGAGCAATTGCTCACCCCGTAGATTTGTTTTCCTTAGCAGGAATGGATTTGGAGTGAATCTCGAAGAAACCCTTGGGATGTACTTTTGTAGTAGGGTTTCCAATGGAACTGACTAAACACTTTGGTTGATTGTATGTTTTGAGAATTGATGTACCCTTTTGAGAATCTGATGTAAGAGTTGGATAATTGATGTATTTTGAACTCGCGGTGTAAGACTTGGATATTCGTTTATGGAAGCGATTTTTCTTTATTTGGCTTGTAGTAATTGTTATGTATCGTTAAACGTGAATCGAATTGTCTTGAGTCCTGGCAAGAGTTGGGCAGGCGTCCCGCGGATACCCTTTGGTTCGCCTTAGGAAGAAGTGGAGGCGTCACACATCAGCTCTGCATTTTCACGAAGAAATGGCAGGGAGCTAATTTTGGTATTTGAGAGATCCAGAAATTGAAGCTTCGGCAATGATCTGAAGCTAGCTTCTGGAAAATTTTTAAAGGAGACCGCACCGGAAAGGTCAAGAACCACTAGCTTTCTCCATCTTCTCAAACTCCTTAACCTTTTAATGCTAGAGCATCCTCTTAGGATGAGCTTTTGGAGTTCAGTGAGGTGATAGACCGATATAGGTAAGACTTCTATTGAAAGACCAGAAAGATTGAGGCATTCCAGCTTGGTCAGATGAGTAAAAATGTCATCTGGAAGTCCCGTTAGCGACCTAGCATCAGATATTTCAAGAGCTGTTAACATTCTAAGTTTTTTAATGCAGTGAATTTTCTCCAAAAAGTCACAGCCCCTCAGCACAAGTACACTGAGCATTTTCATGTCAGACAGAGATTTGGGCAAATATTTTACTCTGGCAGAGAAAAGACCTAGAATTTTCAGCTCCTCATCAGATTCTAAGAGATCTCTAGGTCTTCCCTGCTGAGACAGTTTCCATCTAGCAAAAGGATAAAGTGTTTCCCAGCTTTCCTCCGTATGCCAGGTGTTTTTATTGCACCATCTTTATGGACAACTCCTCTAATGCCGTGCCACTCATAAGATTTAGCAAACACGTTAGTCAACCCAAGACTATCTGTTCTACCAAATCCAGAATGATGTTTATCTTTCAAATCCAGCATCTGTTTTTCAACACAAAGGTAATTAGCGTCAATTTCTTTGAGAACTTGAAGATCCATAAGCTCCATGAGAATCTGATGTCCCTTAGCATAAGCCTCATTAATACAGTTAATAGTTCCAAGATACCCTTCCATTACCCAATAAGCTATCAACTCACTATAATGTATGGCCCCTTGATCACGAAAGAAATGGATGTCTATCCAATTAAAGTCACCCAAAATACCACCTGGAACCTTGTTATATCTGCTGCTGGTTAACAGTATTGCAAGGTTGTTTTTAAAACCTAACAGATCCTCCAGAAGACATTTTAGACCTTGCACTCCAGAATCATGCTGATGGTAACTTAGTAGTTTTGCTATAATAACAACTTCAGCTGGAGTTAATTCCATGTTCCGATTGAGAAAATCTTCCACTAGGCTTCTTGCACCAGTGATCTCAAATACTTTGCTGCCGGCTTTTTGCTGCAACAAAGACAATGACTTTTCTGGACTGAGGGGCTTCAAATCCATCACAATCTTACCGCCGTCAGTTTTGTGTCTGCCATCCTCATTGAGAGAAGTTATTAACACCTTTAAAGAGTTCCCTGAGAGAAAGTGGAGCAGGCATGTGATCACGTTATCTTCGATGGACAACTTTTTAGCCTCATTATCGAGAATTAGGAGAAACCTATATGGTGAAAGTCTTGAAAGAATCTTATTTTTCAAGGCTGCCAAATCCATCTCCTCCAAAACGCTATCAACTGCCTCCTCATCATCATCAATTCCCAACTCCCCAATAGTTGAACATATAGACAATTGACAAGCTATGCTGTAACAGAGTGCCCTTTCTATCTGCTTTATGCTCATAGAAACAAAGAGGCTAAAGTCAAAGACATCCTCCTTGAGTGCCAGGGAAGTTACTTTCCTTGACATCCATGTCTTGCCAATACCTGCTTTCCCAGCAAGGACGATGGTTGAAATATTTTCCTTTTGAAATAGATCAAGTATCTTTTCTTCAAAATTCTCCTCCCTAATCTGGTTCATTTCTGATCCCTGCAAAAGCTCTGGTATCATCAGAATAAATACAGGTTCAAGCAAATGAACAGGAATGTTTGGAATTACAATCAAATAAAGTAAAATCAATTGTAGTCCACAACATTTTACCATTAATTCACATTCAAGTTGCAAATATGTTCCTACAAGTGCCAGTTGCTCTAAAGGTGGCTTTCATTTTCAAGCAAAGGTTCCCTAAAAGTTCCATTGGTGCTATGCATTTTGGTGTCTGTGTAACTCCTTTCAATTTTCTCAACTAGCTGTTCCACAGCTAACCTAGACACATTCTTATGGCAACTATTCTTTTATCAAACCTGATGAAGAACATAGTTGAGGTTAGTCACCCAATAAAGTCCATCTGTGTTTCTTCAGGCTGGTAACCTATGTCACCTACTACTGAATTTGTAAAAAACATTGCAAGTGGCTACAGGATACAGCATTAATCACTTTGACTGACCTCTATAGATACCAACCCGAACAGGAATATAGTGACAATGAATCGAAGGTACTGAAAACCTTACGACCAAAATGTTTCAATACCTCCAACAGGGTCAACTGCATTCTATCTTAACCAAATTACTATATTTCACTGTAAAGTTTGGGACGTGTCCACTTTCATCCTTTTAGCAGTCTCAAGGGATATTCCTCATCTCTTTTTATCACATGAATCTTCAGCCAAGGACCAATAAAATGACAATCCAATGTGCAAGGCAACCACCACTAAGTTATTCATCTAAATCTTTTTTTATAAGCAGATAAAATCCGGACTCTCGTTGTACATGCAATCTAGAGAGTAAATTAAAGATTAAGAGGGAGAAAAAGAGCATTCAAGAAATCGCTATTTGACTATCTATAAAACTATACATCAATGCATGATCATTCCTCTGACTTAAAATACAAAACAAATTAGCCTAAAAGGCCAACCAAAGACAGCATTCTTGGTCCTTAATTGTGATAGTAAGGCTTTTTGAATCCTAGGCAAGTCCCTTCATTTCTTTTGGCTGGTTTAGAAAAACATCCTATATAGATTGTTTACTTTTGAAGTAGGCAAATGGCTACCAAGCACCATATTTTCATTCTTTGTGCACTAATCCAAATTTTAAACAAAGATTGAACAGCTTTTTAACATCGGTTATCAAGTATTTAGCGTAAGCAGCAACTTCAAGTATCATCATATGTAAATTAACGAAAACATAAACCAACATTCCACGGTTCTGAATACACTAAAATGAAGAATAACCTGAATGTTCTTAGATAAATTATCGATTAAAAAGGAACAAAAGAGCAAACCTGCAGATTTTGGACCAAAATGGAGAGATGCTATCGCCTATGCAGAGAGCTCAAAGCAGAGAACTTTTTTGTATGTAATATTTGGAACAAGTGTTAGAATTGAAATAACAACAGCCTACTGATCCTTTTCTTTTCTAAATTTTTTATGCTTTCTCTTTTCGGTTTCTTTAGGGCAAATTATCCAATTGACCCTTGAACTCTTTGTCTAGATAAAAATAAGCCCCTCATCTATTTTTTGCTGACTTTAAGCCCTCGAACTTGTAAAATTGGGCACTCGTGACCCTTTTAGCCAGTTTCTCCGGTTTTGCAACTGGAAGGCCAATTCACACGAATGCTAGTGTGCTTCTTCAAAGGGTATTTTTGTCCGCATCTTCTATTCAAAGGACCACGAGGAGCTGAATAAGCCGCTATTGTGGACATGGTCCTTGCAGATGGAGCAGAAGAGCTTGACGCAGTCAACATCCACCGCGATGGCATGGAAGGAGGAAGGAGAAGAGCAGCCGGTATCGTCGTCCGCCTGCGCGGCGTGGGAAGTTGTGTGGAGTTGGCAGGAGACGACGGCGGCGCAAGCGATGCATGCAAACAATCTCGGGGACGAGGCCTTACAGGCGCCGCATTGCACAACCTCTTGACCGGGCTTCCGGCAAATGGAGACCCGGCCAAGGGGGCGGGCCTCAAGGCAGTCTTAAAGGTTCCGAAAGGGGTCGGGTCCAAGTTTAGATCGGAGCTCCAATAAATGCGGACAAGGATGATTGAAGTCACTAGCAAAATTATTACTAGCAGAAATTGGCTTGCCGTAAGAAGAATTAGCAGTTTTATTAGATGTGGTATGAACAGGGCTTGAATGAGGGAAAGAAGCGTTTTGCTGGAAAAGGGATTTCTGAAGAGGGAAGTGGCTTCGATGATTTTTATGAGAGGATTTGGGTGATGATAACATTTGGTGAAGAAGAATAAGAAGAAAAGGGGAAAGAGTTGAGGAGGAGGACCGGAGGAGGGAGCAATAGTAATAAGAAAATGGGAATGTGAAGGAGATGGGTATAATTCATGGGAAAAGAGAATGGTGGTGCAATGGGTTTTTGCTTAGAAAAAATGCCTATTTGTTACTTCATGGTTTTTGCTTAAAAAATGCGGACAAAAATGCCCTTTGAAGAAGCACACTGGCATTCGTGTGAATTGGGCTTCCGGTTGCAAAACCGGAGAAACTGCCTAAAAGGGTCACGGATGCCCAATTTTACAAGTTCGAGAGCTTAAAGTCAGCAAAAAATAGATGAGGGGTTTATTTTTACCTAGACAAAGAGTTTAAGGGCCAATTGGATAATTTGCCCGTTTCTTTATGAATTTCCTTTCAAAAGAAAAGGACGACATGGTGAGAAGATGAAATTGAGTAGGGGAAAAGCAAAAAAGGTACGTGCACTCTAGGCTCTAGCTAATATGCCCGTTTGGGATTAGTTGTTTTTTTTTAGGTGTTTTTGAAATAATTGATATGAAAAACTTCTTATTATAGATTTTTTTCCAAAGTTTTTTAGAAGTATTTTTGAGATATATTTTTGAGGCATTTTGAAGATGTTTTCATGAAATTTTTTGGAGGCGTTTTTAAAATATATTTAAAAATATTTTTAGAGTTTAAAAATTTTTGTATTATTTTTTAACTCATCAATGCCACCACCCTTTCTTTACTTCTTTCTCTCTTTCTTCCTCCCTTTTCCTCTTTCCTCTTCATTCTCTCTCTCTTTTTTCCTCCTTCTCCATCTCTTTTTTCTTCCCATCTTCCTTCTTCCTTTCTTTTCGCCACTTCTCGCTTTCCCTTCCTCTCCTTTTCCACCTTCTCGATTTGGTCGAGGCCAGATCAAGGCTTGTGGTCACGACATCATGGCCAGATCATAGGAAATGGAAGGTGGGGTGTGGCCGGAAAGAAGAGGGAAAGGGAGAAGAGAGAAGAAAGATGAGGAAAAAAGAGGAGGGAGAGAAAAGAGGAAAAAGAAGGGGCTGGTGACCCAAAATGAATCGATTTTTTCACCTTTTTAATTAGAGAAAATAGAGGTTTAACCTTCTATTTTTCTAAGGTTGTTTATATGGTATTCATTCTCCCTGCTTGGAGGCAGAGTCTCGTAGCTACAGCTCCTTCCTTTCTTTTCTCTCCTCTTCTCTTTCCTTTCCTTCTTATTTCCTACCACGTCTCACACCTCATTTTTCTTCCCTTTTCCCGATCTGGGCGAGGCCTATGGTCGTGACATCATGGCCAGATCATAGGCAGGAAAAGGGAGGGGTGGGGTATGGCAGGATAAAGGAGAGGAAAAGGAAGGGGAAGGGAGAGGAAAGATGAGGAAAGAGGAGGAAGAAGAGGGAAGGAAAGAAAAAAGGAGGAAGGGAATGGTGACGGTGGTAGTGGTGGGTGATAGTGATAGATGGAAAAAGAAAATGGTGTAGATTTAATTTTTTTATTTTTTTGTATATTTAGAATTATTTTTGATATATTGTATGGATGTGACGTTTTTGAAATTATTTTTGTTTATGTTATTGTAGTATTATATATGAAAAACTTATTTTTTAAAAAATGAGGAATCCAAACGGAATTAATTGTCCTCGTCTATTCTTTGGTGAATTGTAAGGGACATCATGCCAAAACACTAATACAGCTGGAATTAAATTTTAACTTGTGAAAAATTATCAAACCTGAAAAATCACTAGAGATTTTGATAAAATTAAGGAAAATGAAAGGAATTTTTTGAGTATACAGTAAACTACTTGCGGAAGAGTAAAGCACAATAGAGAAAGAGCGCAATGAAGGCAAAAGAGGATTCCACGACTCATCCTAGAAGCAAACCCCTTTACTTTAATGTGTCAACCCTTCCAAAACAATCACAGATACGTGAGAAAAGGTCGTTTTTAGCTACAAGTGGTTATTGCTTTTGGTAGTTTAGTTGGTAAATTTTGTAGCATTCATCTTACATGGAACAAAAATCAATCAAAATTCTATCTTACATCGTTGAATTTGGCAAATCCAAATTCTATCTTGATTTATTATTAAGACGTGATTAAAAAAGGGTTGGATTGGATGATAAGATAAAAGGAAGTAAGAGTTTTTGGGTTCAAGTCCTCTTAATCATTACTATATAAAAAGTATGATGAGTTTTGGCAATAGGAAATATAAGTGCAAGTATATTTTGGTCTTAGTTTTTATTATGCCTAAATTACCCTCATGTTTTTTATCTAGGGTTATTGCATTTCAATAATGGCACTAACAAGAAAAATGATAAGTTTCTATAAATTACATCTCAAAAATATTGGTAATTAAAATTAAAACTATCCATTTACAACTATATTCACCAATTATTTTCGTTATCACCATTAATTTTGTGTTAAAATTATCTCCAATTATTATATTATATGTGTGATAATTAAACCTAACTATATTTTATATACAAATTGGTTTAGAAGAAAATCATGATTAATAAGACGACAAAAGGTGATAAACAATTAATGAGAAAATAAAAGATCAAATTCACTATATTATATCATATTGACTAAGAAAGCTTCAGAAAAAATATGGATAATTATAAAAAATATAATAGAAAAGGTTTACAACTACTTAAATTGATAAAATTTTGTTGTATCCAAATCATAAATGTTTGATTATGCATTTTCTCAGGTTTTGTTGTATATACTAATTTGACAAAAAATAGAAAATTTCCTCTCCTTATTGTCATAATCCAAGTAAAATATTTAACAACTTAGTTTAGATATGATAGTCTTCTATCTTGAGAGTTTAATAAACTTTTTAATTGCTTCGTGTATAATAAACGTTTTCTATAAGTAGCAATTGCTTGATTTAGTTCGTTATATGGTTTCTTAGTCAATATTATACTAACAACTTAGTTTAATATGATAATCTTCCATCTTCAGAGTTTTTATAATTGCAGAATGCAAAATAAACTTTTAATTGTTTTGTACACAATAAACATTTTATACAATTACCAATTGTTTAATTTTGTTCATTATATAGTTTTTTAGTTTATATTATGCCAATAATCAAAGTTTTGCAAAGAAATTTAATATATTTAAAATTTTATATCTTGAAAAACGATATTCACGTTCAACGCATGTGAGTTATTACCAATTAAAAAAAAGACCGTGACTGCTCCAAGTGTACCGTAAGATTACAAAAAACCAATACGCTAATTACATCAGTCACATCAAATAAAGCGCTTAAAGTGAAAATCACTAAAAAGGGGGAAAAAAAAAAGGAGATCATAATTCATAGCTGTCCAGATGTCTAAGCCAATTGACCGGAGTTTGAGGAGAAAAGGAATACAATGCTCACTAAATTCAGCAATGCACAATCTTTTGCTTCTTCAACTGTCATCTTCTTCCACACTAACAGCAGAATCCTTGCTTGTGATGCATATTTTAAAACCATTATGCTTTGTTGTGCAGATCTCATCTTCTCCCTGATTTCTCTTCAATGATAACCAGCCAGCCTTTGCTTTATTTCTCCAGTCTGAGGTTACAACTGCAATACCCAGTTTCTCTCGTCTTGTTTGCTCTTGAGTAGCAATCTAGAATTCTAGATGAGAGTATCCCTTTCCGCACATTGAGAGCTCTGATGACCCATCTGCTATATCACTTCATTCATTTTCTCCTTCAAGTTGCCTTTGCGAACAACCACATTCCTTCCATCCGTTCTTTCCAAGCTTTGCCTGTAACAACATGAATCATTTTCATTTTCATGTTACATGATAACCCTGCTGATGTTGAGAAAATGAAAAACAAAATGGGCAATAATTATTTGATTATTCATAAACTTCATTGTACTCATGCATGCATTACCTGCAACCGAAAGTTGAATAAACTTCAAAACAAAAAAGCAACAGAAGGGGTAGTAATTAATGGATTGACTTCGTTCGTATGGAAGGCATGATTATTTCTGCAAAGCGATTGAGAATGACAACAAAAGTTACCTCATCTTGGACCAGCTGATGCCCTTCACTGTCTTTACCAGGCTTGACAGTCGACGAGGATCTTCAGATTCTGATTTCCATAGTTTTCCTGTGCTTCTTCAATGCCTCGTACTAAACTTATAACAGATCCGACATAGTCACTCTTCCCGCAAATGTACACCTTAATCATTTCAAGAGTTGATATACGCTCTAAGCAAGAAGGTACCCGTTCCAACTTCAACTCTCCAACCAGTTTTAACTCCTCAAGACAAGGAAAATAATCATCACTATCAGTGTCTGTCTCTGTCCACTCCACAACATTCACATCGGACAAAGTCAAGACCCTAAGCTTAGGAAATCCTCCTTCGGTCAGCTCCCATCTTCTGCCGCGCAATGAATCACAAAGTAATTTCAGGACCTCTAGATTGGGTAGCTGTTCAATCAATGAAATTTTACTCCAGGGTAGGTTCAATCCAGAAAGGAGCAACTTTTTTAAATTCTTGGGGAAAGAGAGCTCAAAATGATTTCTTGGACCTTGGAAGTGACTCGAGACTATGTTCAGTGACTCTAGGGTATCTAACTGACTCATGTTGCAGCATACCTCCTCTCCTACGTCTGCGGTCACAATTTTCAGTTGGCGGATATTCGGAATCCTTCTCAGCATGGCTTCTCCTTCTTGATTAAAAGGAAGTCTCAGATAGCAAAGCGTGTCTAAACCAGGTAAAGTGGAGGAGTTTTCAAGGACATTATCACTGGGCAAAACACGAGCACCAAGACGACCCCCAACACGCACATGCCTTAGCTTCTTCATATCCCATATGGTATAGGGCAATGAAACTTCCACCAAAGATTGCAGATAAAAAGTTTCCAAGGACGAGAGATTGGATATAGATAGTGGAACGAACCGCAAGGCATCAGCTCTAAGGGCCAAATACCTCAAGCGACAGAGCGATTCGACTTCAGTCGGAAGCTCTTTATGTATCAGGACAACATGCTCTAAATTCAAAACTGTGAGATGCTTGTAGATGCAAAAAAGGAATGAGACATCAGCAAGTGGAAAATCGTCTCCTGCATTCTGACGAAAGAATAGCAGACTCCCCAGTTGGGGACAAAAGAGCTTCGACTTGTGAAAATCTTCTGCACTGGAGCAAATGGACAATCGAGGTGGGTAGCGAGGCTCATTAAAAGTATAAAGCTCATCATATCCTCGTAACACCCGAAGAAAATCCGTCTCTTTGGCTTTGGACTTGCAAAACTCAAGTAACAAATCATGAATACAAGAAGCTTTGACCCCTCCCATCGAGCTGCGTTCGCTTACCATAACTAAGTTTCGACCAATAAGGTCCATCATATATTCTTCTGCCACGTCCTCTAACTTCTTTCCGTCAGTATTCTCCACAAACCCTTCAGCAACCCATAGACGTATCAAATTCCTGGTAACAATCTTTGCATCTTCTCCAAATGCTGCAAAATAAAGAAGGCATGGCTTCAAATGATGTGGTAAATTTTCATAACTGAGCTCTAATGACTTCTTGCACGTTTCTGTGAGAGAGACCACGGTGGAAGTTAAACTTTTAGCAAATTCTTCCCAAGCCGAAACATCATGCTCTAGGTCTAGAGTTGCTACAATTCCAGCTACGGCAACAATTGCAAGAGGTAATCCCTTGCAGAATTTTGCTATTTCCACACTGGGTCCATGTAGCGATTGAGGACAATCTTCTTCTCCAAACACCTTCTTCTGTAATAATTGCAAACTCTCTATATCAGTGAGCAAGCGAAGATCGAGAGGTTCCCCACCACATTCAACCTGTGAAGCAACATTAGAAAATCGACTCGTGATGAGGATTCTACTACTTCTCATCTCATCTGGGAATGAACATCTCACGTCATTCCATATGCTGAAGTCCCAGACATCATCAAAGACAACGAGATACCTCTTCCCCTTCAACTTCTGATATAGCTTATGAAGCAAATCATGTTCATCCAGAATTTCGAGCTCTTCATTGATCCCAGGACGTTTGCCATCAGAGCACAAAATTTGAAGTAACAAATCTTTCATGTTATATACTTGAGAAATAGTACACCAAAGACGAATGTGGAAACTATAGATAATTGAGTTATCATTGTAAACTCTTTTGGCTAAAGTTGTCTTACCAAGTCCAGCCATTCCCACAATGGGGACAATTTCCAACTGTTCTGGTCCTCCAATAAGTCGATCGCTCACTTTCTTTGCCTCATCATCATGACCAACCGTGACTTCATGGGTCATTGGTACTTGAAGGGCTGGTAACATTTTTGATAGCTTATAGCTGAAAGGCTTGTAACATTTTTGTATCTTGAAGCTACGACAGGAAGCAAGACATCCTCTGCTTGAGACACTGGCCAGATCCCGAAGGGCTTGTGACTTCATGGCTTTTGATAGCTTATAGCTGAAAGGCTTGTAACATTTTTGTATCTTGAAGCTATGACAGGGAGCAAGACATCCTCTGCTTGAGACACTGGCCAAATCTGTAATATGCTTGATACGCTTATTGATATTAACCAGCATGTGAGAACAATGACGAGCTTTTTTGGTGTCTAAGGAGTTAACATCTCCTCCTTTTACTCTGCTCAGAGCAAGCGTGCAGATTATGATGCCTGCTTCACGAAGCAGAGCTCCAATTCTTTCATTTAGCTCTTTCTTCTCCTCCTTAGGCTTTCTTAAAATGCATCTCAAGAATCTCCATCTCCCTCCAATTTTTTCATTTAGCTCATTCTTCTTCTCCATAGGCATCCTTAAAATGCTTCTCAAGAATCTCAGCTCTGAAAAGAGTATTTCCAATTCATCTTTCCGAAAATCCATAAAGTTGGAATTGCAGCATAGAAGCTTCCAGATAAAACTTATGAGAGAATCATTGAAGTTGTTCAATATATGCTCATCCATCTTCATAGTACGTGATGATGCTGAGGAATTTGAAGCTTTAAGGATGTCGATGTAAATCTCACCCCCTTGAAGATCAACAGGCTTGATCTCCTCAATTTGTTTACAGATCATGGAGCAGAACTTACCAATGTATTCTGACTCAATTTCGTCATGGAAGGGACACTTTTCTACATCTTTGCAAACAAATGAATGCCCTTCACCAACTTCATCAAGAAAGGAACACATGTAAGAGAGGCTTGCTGCTTTCAAAGCTATTGCTACAATGTGATCTAGCCAGCGGATGAAGTCGTGGTGATTAGATCCTCCCAATTTGGCAAAGCATACGAAACTTTTTAAGAATGTTAACTTTTCTTCAAGGTCCTGGATTTGAGCACGCAAAGCAGCACAATAAGACTTTTTTCGAACTAGATGCAGATCCACCAGATTTTGTAGAACGAGGTCTATGAATTCCACAATCTCGTAGAACGTGGCAAAAGACCATCCGAATGAGATGCTCTGCTCATACGCACGCACGATTCCTTCATGAGAACCTCCGATCCGTCTTTTAAAGTCAAAGACCAATTGATCGCTCACACCTATCAGATTTGAGAAACTTTCACTTTCTGATCTCACTGACAGAATGTGAATGTCCTCTCCAAATTTCTTAACTGTATCATCAATGTTAGGAAGTAATCGATCATACTTCTGTCTACATGATATCTCAGATTTGATAAATGTTTTGAGGAACTTCATCCTCCTGATGGTGTCTGAAAAGATGGGATTATACGAATTGCTTTTGTTGAGGTTCTTCTGGAGGATATCCAGATCTCGTAAAACACGATCAATGTAACCGTCCATAATCTCTTCTGCAAGGATCTTCCCGAATTTGACTCCTGAATGTTATTGTATTGCAGCTAAGGCAGAGACAAACTTCCTCACCCTGTCCAAAGCTGTAAAACAGTGAAGAAGATAACTGAGATAACAATCATTCAACAAAAAAAAGCAGAGCAAGAAAGAAAGGAACAAGATCATTCAGATCATGTTTATATAGTTTGAAATTGGCGTTACTGAACTTGACTGTTGAATATTATTGCAGCTAAGGCAGAGACAAAGTTCCTTGCCTTGTCCAGAGCTAACAAGAACTCCCTTCTTGAAAAAAAAAAATTTTTTTTTTGAAGAAAACTGAGATAACAATCATTGAATTAAAATAAAAAAAAAAAAGACAGAAAGAACAAGATTGTTGCTTTTTTTTTTTTTTTCATCAACTCACTATTTATAGTGATTACATGAAACAAACTATCAAAATATCCAACTAACAATTATCCTAAAAATCTCAACAAGATATAATCTTCTTCTACTAGCAAATCTTAGTTATAATATTTGTTAACAAACCAACATGATCTTTGGTTAACAGATATCCTTATTTTTCTAATAACTATATTATTTTGATATCAAACATAATCTAGTAAAATATGTAGAAAAAGTTGCATATCCCAACACTCCTCCTTGCCACTTTTGCTGCAGATTTTGAATTGTCTTCTCAAATATTTGAATCTTGTTTTGGACGAGACTTTTGTAAGAAGTTCTGCAATTGATGATTAGCCTTGCAATGAACTTCTTCCTTTGGATTTTTATGCAAGCTAAATATTAGTCTTGCAACAAACCACTTTTTTTGTTTTCTCATGCCAAACTCCACATAAAAGATGATTTTTTTTTATGTTTCTAAATAACCTTCTCATAGGTTTAAAATGGAACATCCTTTGACGATATTTGAACCTATACAGAAAATATGAAATTCTGCATGGTTCTTCATTTTGTTATCACCATCAAAATCTGTAGACTCAAAAACAGAAATGTTATAATCTTGATAAATATTAGGAATCAATTTGATACTTCCTGACTTATCAATGATTTCCTCCTGAATTTTTTCGGGATCTGAATTCTTGATTTCATCATCATGTTCCACTGTAGAATTGTCAAAATCTGACCAATTCATAGTGAAACTTCTCATTTTTATTTTAATTGAGAATAATTTATTCTCAATCAAATCATTAACCATTATCTATGTGAAAACGGCATCAAAAACTGATATGTGAATGCTGGCCTTGGATCTCTGTCTGACTGCAACTCTGTGGTCTCTAATTTGTGTATTCATCAGCTCTTCAAATGCTGATGAAACAAAATTCGTCTCCACCATATCCCGTAGATCATTGACTACCAAATAAGTCCAAAATTTTATGGCCCAAATTTGGTAAGTTTCACCACTAAAAGTTGAAATATTTGACAAAAAGTTCTTTCCTGTCATGGCTTTGAACTTATAAAGGATCCTCACCAATGCACTCACTCTAAAAAAAAAAAAGACTCAGACCCTTAAGATATAGGCTCTTGATACCACTTTGTTGGTTTTTTTTTTTTTTTTTTTTTTTTCATCAACTCACTATTTATAGTGATTACATGAAACAAACTATCAAAATATCCAACTAACAATTATCCTAAAAATCTCAACAAGATATAATCTTCTTCTACTAGCAAATCTTAGTATAATATTTGTTAACAAACCAACATGATCTTTGGTTAACAAATATCCTTATTTTTCTAATAACTAAATTATTTTGATATCAAACATAATCTAGCAAAATATGTAGAAAAAGTTGCATATCCCAACACTCCTCCTTGCCACTTTTGCTGCAGATTTTGAATTGTCTTCTCAAATCTTTGAATCTTGTTTTGGACGAGACTTTTGTAAGAAGTTCTGCAATTGATGATTAGCCTTGCAATGAACTTCTTCCTTTGGATTTTTATGCAAGCTAAATATTAGTCTTGCAACAAACCACTTTTTTTTGTTTTCTCATGCCAAACTCCACATAAAAGATGATTTTTTTTTATGTTTCTAAATAACCTTCTCATAGGTTTAAAATGGAACATTCTTTGACGATATTTGAACCTATACAGAAAATATGAAATTCTGCATGGTTCTTCATTTTGTTATCACCATCAAAATCTGTAGACTCAAAAACAGAAATGTTATAATCTTGATAAATATCAGGAATCAATTTGATACTTCCTGACTTATCAATGATCTCCTCCTGAATTTTTTCGGATCTGAATTCTTGATTTCATCATCATGTTCCACTGTAGAATTGTCAAAATCTGACCAATTCATAGTGAAACTTCTCATTTTTATTTTAATTGAGAATAATTTATTCTCAATCAAATCATTAACCATTATCTATGTGAAAACGGCATCAAAAACTGATATGTGAATGCTGGCCTTGGATCTCTGTCTGACTGCAACTCTGTGGTCTCTAATTTGTGTATTCATCAGCTCTTCAAATGCTGATGAAACAAAATTCGTCTCCACCATATCCCGTAGATCATTGACTACCAAATAAGTCCAAAATTTTATGGTCCAAATTTGGTAAGTTTCACCACTAAAAGTTGAAACATTTGACAAAAAGTTCTTTCCTGTCATGGCTTTGAACTTATAAAGGATCCTCACTAATGCATCACTCTAAAAAAAAAAAAAGACTCAGACCCTTAAGATATAGGCTCTTGATACCACTTTGTTGGTTTTTTTTTTTTTTTTTTTTTCATCAACTCACTATTTATAGTGATTACATGAAACAAACTATCAAAATATCCAACTAACAATTATCCTAAAAATCTCAACAAGATATAATCTTCTTCTACTAGCAAATCTTAGTTATAATATTTGTTAACAAACCAACATGATCTTTGGTTAACAAATATCCTTATTTTCTAATAACTAAATTATTTTGATATCAAACATAATCTAGCAAAATATGTAGAAAAAGTTGCATATCCCAACACTCCTCCTTGCCACTTTTGCTGCAGATTTTGAATTGTCTTCTCAAATCTTTGAATCTTGTTTTGGACGAGACTTTTGTAAGAAATTCTGCAATTGATGATTAGCCTTGCAATGAACTTCTTCCTTTGGATTTTTATGCAAGCTAAATATTAGTCTTGCAACAAACCACTTTTTTTGTCTTCTCATGCCAAACTCCACATAAAAGATGATTTTTTTTTAATGTTTCCAAATAACCTTCTCATAGGTTTAAAGTGGAACATCCTTTGACGATATTTGAACCTATACAGAAAATATGAAATTCTGCATGGTTCTTCATTTTGTCATCACCATCAAAATCTGTAGACTCAAAAACAGAAATGTTATAATCTTGATAAATATTAGGAATCAATTTGATACTTCCTGACTTATCAATGATTTCCTCCTGAATTTTTTCGGGATCTGAATTCTTGATTTCATCATCATGTTCCACTGTAGAATTGTCAAAATCTGACCAATTCATAGTGAAACTTCTCATTTTTATTTTAATTGAGAATAATTTATTCTCAATCAAATCATTAACCATTATCTTGTGAAAACGGCATCAAAAACTGATATGTGAATGCTGGCCTTGGATCTCTGTCTGACTGCAACTCTGTGGTCTCTAATTTGTGTATCCATCAGCTCTTCAAATGCTGATGAAACAAAATTCGTCTCCACCATATCCCGTAGATCATTGACTACCAAATAAGTCCAAAATTTTATGGCCCAAATTTGGTAAGTTTCACCACTAAAAGTTGAAACATTTGACAAAAAGTTCTTTCCTGTCATGGCTTTGAACTTATAAAGGATCCTCACTAATGCATCACTCTAAAAAAAAAAAAAAAGACTCAGACCCTTAAGATATAGGCTCTTGATACCACTTTGTTGGTTTTTTTTTTTTTTTTTTTTTCATCAACTCACTATTTATAGTGATTACATGAAACAAACTATCAAAATATCCAACTAACAATTATCCTAAAAATCTCAACAAGATATAATCTTCTTCTACTAGCAAATCTTAGTTATAATATTTGTTAACAAACCAACATGATCTTTGGTTAACAGATATCCTTATTTTTCTAATAACTATATTATTTTGATATCAAACATAATCTAGTAAAATATGTAGAAAAAGTTGCATATCCCAACAAAGATCATTCAGATCATATTTGTATAGTTTGAAATTGGCTTTACTGAATTTGGCCCTTCAAGATTATTGCAGCTAAGGTAGGGACAGACCTTCTCACCTTGTCCAGAGCTAACAAGAAAGAAGAGAACAAAGGTCATTCAGATCACATTTGTATAGACAGCAATTTTCCAAAGAAAAATTGTTTTTTTTTTCCGCGAACACATTTTTCAATCACTTTTTTATCTCATATATATCAAATCGTTATAGTAATTTTTTTTAAAAAAAAATCAGAAAAATGCAATCCAAACCAGGATTGACTTGAACGTCAATGCTGATGCTTCTTTCTTGTCTTCCTTTTTAGCTTTTTTGGGCCAAAGTATGATCACGCGGTTTAGAAAGTAGGGAAAATGCAGAGAATCCAGAGATTCAGCCAATATTGTCAAGGGAGCAAAATATTTTCTTTTCATCAGGAAAGACTTTCACTCATGAAAATATAAATCAGTTTTGCAATTTGGTCTATTTTCAGAGTTATAGAGATAAAAGCTAAAAAAAAAAAAAAAAAATTAAGCTACCAAAGCAACGAAAAGAAGAGATATTTTTTATTATGATTATTGGGAGCTTGGACATAAATAAAGTAAGTTAGACAATATAATTTAAATGTTTCTTCCCCGGTTCTTGTTCAGTTGTTTGGGCACATGTTCTTTGCATTCGAATAAACTTTAGTTGCTCTCCAATTTTGTTCATTTGCCTTTTTTTTTTTTTTTTTGGTGCGTGTGTGTCTTTGTTTTGGGAAAGTTGAGAATATCCGAAATTTGAGCAAATTAAAGGATGGGAAATTGGATACTAATTCCCAACATTAAATAGCAAAATGTCCAAGTTTTTATGCAAAATGTACAAGAGGTTCTGCAAACATGCAAAACTGATTTGAATTCTGTAATCTAGAAATTAAGAATCTATTCCTCGTTCTGATATGGGAATTCTACTCTCAGTCTATTCTCCTTCTTCGGATTCTTGCTTCTCCCATCTCCATCCCCTTAAAAAAAGAAAAAAAGAAATTATCTTGACATAAGATTAATTAGAAATTGTGGGGTATCAATTAACTCAAATACTGGATTAGTCTGGAAACCCCAATCTGCTAATGAGCTGTAATCACTAACAATAATGTTAGACTTCTATAGACTCAGTAAGCTGCATCAAGTTTAGCACTTAAAAGTGGTACGCAAGCAACTCTTTGTTTCTTTCAACAATCCCTTCTTCTATATTTCTTATTACAAATCTTTATTTGTATTTTATATTTCTTATTTCCTTTCCTGTTTAATATTTGAAAAAGATTATAAGATCTTTTAAGATTTAGTAGGTCAAAGTCTTTAAATCATCCTTTCTTTTCCCAAAGGAAAAAGATAAAGATAAAGAAAAGAAAAAAAAAAAGCAGTAAAAAGGTGATTTAATCAATTTATTAGTTTGATTTTGATTTTTTTAATATTGACAGCAGATCAAAAAATTAACAGTGACACTGCTATAATAATTCAAATTATGAGAGAGTTGTGTATAAATTTTTAAAGCATACAGGAATCATGTGTGATATAGTATCAAATCACAGGAGATCAAAGGTGATTTACCCTATATATACATCAATAGGGCAAATTGACTATAGATTGACAGAAGAAAAGGCACACAACAATCACTAAATTGAGCAACACAAAATACAGATGGAAAATTTTGCTTCTTCAATACACTAACACTTCTTCCATGCCAACAGCCAAAAATATTTACTCATAGGAACATTTTTAAACATTTGTATGCTGTTTTTGCAGAGGGCAGAACGGGTGACTTGACTCCAAGGTGGACTGAGTAGAGAGCTCCCTTGATTGTTCCGACCTTCTTGAAAAGGAAAGAGTCACCACCCTTCCGGCTTTTACCTCCATCATCCACTCTAAGCAACAAAAGAAATGCAGGCCACATTTACGCGCAAGAAAACCCTATCAGAATAGCAATGCAACACCATTCAAAAAGATGAGCAATTATCATCTCAAACCACCAAAACCAGTAGCAACCTCAGCTTGGAAAAAAAGTAGTTGTTTATTCACAAATTTCAATGTACTCATGCATGCATTTCCGGCAACTGAAAAAAGTACGAGTCTAGAAAGCAAGAGATGGATTAAAATCACACGGAAAATGCAGGATTAATGTTTCTGCAAGCTTATTAAGAAGATGGAGAAAAGTTACCTCTTAAGTCATGTATATCCCTCCAGCTGATGACCTTCAATATCTTGGCAGGACATAACGGATGAGGATCTTCAGATTCTCAATTCCGTTGTTAATCTGCTCTTTTTCAATTCCCCGAACTAAATTGACAACTGAGTAGTTGTCAACAGCGTTGTCGTAGTTGCTCTCCTCCCCCCAAAAGCGCACCTTGACCATTTTAAGGGTGGATAAACTCCCTAAGCAAGAAGGGACCTTTTCCAATCTTAAATTTCCTTCCAGGTTTAACCGCTCAAGACATGGAAAATGATCATCACTGTCAGGGTCTGCTTCTGTCCACATCACAACGTCTACTTGAGACAATGTTAAGACCTTAAGTTTTGGGAATCCTCCTTCGGCCAGCTCCCATGTATCTCCCCGGAATGAACAAACGAGTAGTTTGAGGACCTCAAGATTGGGAAGTTGTTCAATCAATGAAATTTTACTCCAGGGCAGTCCCAATTCACTAAGGGACAATTTTTTGAGAGCTGAGGGAAAAAAATACTCGATATTATGATCCCCTGGAAGCATGAAACCACCCATCACTGTGAGTGATTCTAGACTTTCCAGTTGACTCAAGTTGCAGCTGCCAGTAGCTTCCCATGCTCCTTCATTATCTGAGACCAAAATTTTCAGTCGGCGGACGTGCGGAATCTTCCTAATAATGTTTTCTCCTGCTTGACTTAAAGGAAGAATCAGAGTGGAAAGAAAGTCTAAATTAGGTAAAGTGGAGGAGCTTTTAAGGACGTCGTCATTCAACAAGGGACAAGCAAAAATCCATACGCACAGAACCCTCAACTTTTTCATGTTCCAGATAGTATCTGGCAATGAAACGGTTTCATGAGATTTGAGACGAAAAGTTTCCAAATTTGAGAGGTTGGCTATAGATTGTGGAATGAACTCCATGCTGTTAGATCTGAGGGCCAAGTACCTCAATTCAAGAAGTGATTCAACTCCACTTGGAAACTCCTTTTGCATCAGGGCAATATGCTCCAAATTCAATACTATAAGATGTTTATAAATGCAAAAAAGGAAGGAGCTATCAACCAATGGAAAATCCTCTGCTGCAGTCTGATAAAAGAATAGGAGACTCCTTGAACGTGGACAAAACAGCCTGGAATTTGAAAAATCTTCTCCAGTGGTGCAAATGGACACCCGAGTTATGTCCGCAGGCTCATTAAAAGTTGAGAGCTCGCCGTATCCTCGAAATGCATGAAGAAAATTCTCTTCTTTCGCTCTGGCCTTACAAAACTCAAGTAATAAATCATGAAGACAACAAGATTTCACTCCACCAATGGATCTACATTCGCTTACCGTGACTAAGTTTCGGCCGATAAGGCTCATCAGGTACTCCCCTGCAACGTCCTCCATTCTCCTGCCTTGGATTCTTTCCACAAGCCCTTCTGCAATCCATAGGCACACCAAATTCTTAGTGCCTATTTTCTCTGCTTCTCGAAATGCTGCAAAGTAAAGAAAACAAGCCTTCAAACGAGGAGGCAAATTTTCATAACTGAGCTCCAGTGACGCCTTGCATGGGTCTGTGCCACACACCATGGTCAAAGTTATTCTTCTTGCAAATTCTTCCCAAATCCAACTGTCACGTTCTAAAGTTGCTAGAAATCCAGCTATGATAACAACTGTTAGAGGTAATCCCCCGCAGAATCTTGCTATTTCTATACCAGCTCCGTGTACTGATTGAGGACATTCTTCTTCTCCAAACACCTTCTTCTGCAATAACTGCCAACTTTGTTCCTCAGTGAGCAAGCGAAGATAGTGAGGTTCACCCAGGTTAACACGTGCAGTAATGTTAGAAAATCGACTTGTGATGAGAATTTTACTTCCCTTTGGAGCATCCTGGAAGGCAAGATTCAAGTCATTCCATAGCCCGCTGTCCCAAACATCATCAAGTACAAGGAGATACTTTTTTCCCTTCAACATTTGATAGAGCATTGTAAGCAAGTCATGCTCATCCTTCTCTCGGAGCTGTTCTTGAGTGTATTCACTGTTACAACACAAAAGCTCAAGTAGCAATCTTTTTTGGTTGTATTCGTGCGAAACAGTACACCAAAGACGAAGGTGAAAGTGGCCCTCAATTTCAGCATCACCATATACTTTTTTGGCTAAAGTCGTCTTACCCAATCCAGGCATTCCCACAATTGGAACAATTTCCAACTGGCTTGATTCACTGGTAATAAGTCGACCAATTATTGTTTGTGCCTCATCATCAAAACCAATCACAACTTCATGAACTTCTGGTATCCTAGGACTAGGAGGAAGCAGGCGCATACCTGTAAGTCGAGAATTATAACGAGTTACAACTTTAAAACCATGATATAACAACAAAACCAATGATAAAATTTCTAATGCAATCTATTTGTTTTATATCCATTTCTAGTGTATTAGTAAGACTTCACTTACTTTACTCGAGATTGTACCATCCCAAAACATTTCTTTCCGTCAAATTTTGTTATCAACATCATGTTTGTGTATTTCTTTTCCTTGGTTAAACCTGGGAAGCACGGGAATTGATCCTAAAACTAGGGTTACCTTTGTCTATTTTCGGTACTTAGTATTTGTAATTAGTAGAGCTGTTTAAATGTATACAGGTTTCTTTGTAAAACGAATGTACAAGTTCATTGCTTGATCAACAAAATTCGCAAGTATGTGAAAAAAATCATGTTAGTGTATCTGCATTCTTTTACTTGCTTTAAACAATTATTTTTGAAACACATAGATTAAAGATTTAAAATAGTATATAATATCACGGTTATAGATATGACACATGTATAAAATTTAGATTTCAATTTCAATTTCAAATTAGTTATCATACATTAAATGACAGTAATGTATGAATTGTCAGTGTTTATGAGATTAATTTTTATTTAAAAGTCATAAAATCTAAGTTTTTTTTTAAAACAAAATTTTTCAAAACTATGAGGATAATTATATTTGACTCTATTGATACTATAATGTCTTGTCAAATCCATTCTATACGCATAATATCGTTACATTTGTAATACGCAAAACAACATTGTGTAAGAGGAAAGATAGACGTACTCATAGGTCGAACGTGGACATCGCAAACAACATTTATATTAGTGTAAAGTAAAGACTTATTGTAAAACCATTCTACCATGTCTAGACTCATTATACTTATTGTCAAGAAGTTACTAATTCTTGCTAAGTAGATTTTTTAGATAACTTTCACCAGTTTAATGTTGAAATTAGTTTTTTTTTTTTGAAGGATTTCAATTAAACTTGCAAGGTCATGAGAAGCCCTTTGTAACTCGATCTATATGTTTTATATCCATTTCAATTATATATTTATTGTCCTATAATTACTAATTTTTCCTTCATTGATTTTTGTTAGCTAACTTTCACCAGTTTACTATAGACATTTTAATCTTCTTTTTTTTTTTTCCCATTGGCTCAAAATAAAGAGAGCAACCAGCCTTGAAGAAATCGTCGTGATCCCTCTGATGATGGCCTCATTTTATTCTTGGATCTCCTTTAAACGTAAGCTTTTGTGTCAACTTCAAATTTTATGCAAACGTCAAATAAGTAGAAATCGCCGTGCTAGCATAAATAAGTAGAAATTTATGTTCTTGTGCCAGCATAAACTAATAATAGAGGTTTTTCCTCCCTTTCTAGGTCCACATTTCATTTACAAAAATACCTCAATAAAACTAGCTTGCAGAAGGTTTAAGACCTGGTCCCGCTCTAACAAAGAGAACCTAACCTACATGCTACTCATCCGGCCTATACAATAAGTATAGCTTATCTATATTCCTAGCTATCAAAAGAGGACTCTTTATCTGATACTGATACCATGCCAAACATTTACCTTCTTGTTGGACCATTAATTTCTTGAAGCAATCAAAGATGAGTCGTGGTTGAGGAATCAATGGTACACATGATAGAGCGATTTGGTAGTTTCTCAACTAATATAAGCTTGTTTCCAGATAGGACTATTGGCCGCTGGAATTAGTTCACTCAGTCAAAAGACAGCTAAGAAATAGAAAACATTTTTTGGAAAACATTTTTGTTTATGGCAGAAATTATTCTAGAGATTGTCGCCACTTAATATAGTTGTTATTGTACGTAGAGATAGAGAGATTATAAATTATATGTAGACAGATGGAGATGGAGATGTAGATTACCTGTTGATGACATAGGACTACTGAAAGAGTTGCAAACTTCTTGCCCTGCCAAGCAATTATCAGAAGGAAGACTCGCTGTCGTGCTCCATCTGCCAGTCTCGTCCTTAATACGCTTGATTTCGTTGTTGGTATCACCCAACATAATGTAGCCATCAAGAGGATAAGGAATTTGTTCAGCTTCGCTCGCAAAAAGGGCGCAGATTATAATTCCTGCACAACTCATCACATCTCCGATGTTTGGATTGAGCTCATCCAGGACATTCTCCGGCAGGTCCCTTAGAATGCTTCTCAAGAATCTGAGTCCCTCGTACAGTATTTGCATTTGACGTTTCACAGGACCCATCAAGATTTTACTGCTCCACAGCGGCTCCCAGAGGCGATTTATGAGGGAATCATTGAAGTCGCCCATTATATGCTTACCCATCTCCATGGAACGTAACAGTGCTGATGTTCTTGAAGCACTAAGGACTTTGATATACATCTCAAGGAGTCTATAGTTAAGTTTAACAGGTTTGATGACCCGGAGGAGTTCACCAATTTTGGAGCAGAAATAGTCAGTGACTCCTATTCCCTCTCTATCTTCCTTGTAAAATGAACACTCGTAAGAGATCAATGCTGCATGGAGAGCCCCATATTCAAGGCGATTCGAAAGAGAAGAGCATCCAATAGACCAAGTTCAACGCTTCCCAATTTGGCAAAGCCAATGAGATTTTTCAAGAATATTAGCTCGTCTTGGAGGGCCTCGATTTGTGCATGCAAACAGAATTCGGGCTCGGTAGGGTTCGCCTTGAACAATAAAGAACGACGAAGACCATCAAGATCCTGTCGAAGGTACTTTATGAATTCCACAAGTTCCTCGTCTCTCAAGCAAGAACATCTGGACTGAGATGAGAAGCGGTTCAACAAAGCCCTGTATGTCTGTAGGATTCTAGGCTTAAAAGACATGATCTTTGCTTGAAAACCAAACACCACAGGTTCCCAAGCTGCTGATATATGATCCAGAAAAGAGATAATGTCCATGCCCTGATCTGTGACTACATATTCACTTTGTGGTCGAAGGCAAAGAGAGTGAATATCATCCTGGTATTTCTTGAGAGTACATCCAATGGTAGATAAGAAAGATTGAAGACTCTCCCCATTAAGTTCCAGATCCAAGTCCACAATGTTGATGCTCCACTTTCTTGCACCCCAGAAAAATGTTCTGAGACATGCTAAGTTCAGCTTGAGGGTCGTAAAAGCTGAGAGCTTGTTTTCACCGAGTATATAAGCCAAATCGTATCTGAGGTTTTTCTCCAGCAACTGAAGCTCATGGACGACGGATTCTATACAAGCAGTGGCCAACTCCATCACCCTCAGAACACCAGTGCTGCCGCAGATACTATTTTGTATAATAAGCAGAAGGGCTGATTCTAATTTTTTTTTTTTTGCTTAATTTGTATTGCTTTGGAAAAATGTAAAGCAGAGAGAGATATTTATCAAACAAAACAGAAGGGGAAATAAAAGAAAAGACATGACAGTATAGACAATGCCGGAGTGTTCTGCAATTGGCAATACTGAATCTGCAAAGCTTATGTCGTGTAAAGAATTTGTAGCAATTTATAGACTAGTAGTAGTAGTACTAGGGTTAGGACACGATCCAGAAATTCAACCTTCTCTTATTTGGATGTCATTTTTGCTCTCCAAGGGCCCTGGCTGACATCCAACAAGTCAACATTCAGCTCCCCATGCCCCAACGTTATTTTCAGCTCAAGATCCACGAAATGATGCAGAGATAAGTTCCGACATCCAAGTCAACGTTCAGCTCCCCATGCCCCAACGTTATTTTCAGCTCAAAGAGCCACGAAATGATGCAGAGATCGAGTAAGTTTATCCAAGCCACTAGACCTACCATTTATTTAGAGTCATGACCTGCCTTTTCCCAAGAAACTAGTTGGCTAAGAAAGTATGGGAAATATCCAAGAAACTAGTTTATCAATCAATGTTGGGACTACTCAAGAATCAAGAGTCTTTTAAGGGTCCCTCCATTTTAAATTGCAACAAGCAACCCTGAGAGAGACCCTCCACCTACACTGACATAATTAACAAGATGCTACTAATATATATAGACTAGTACTACTGGCAAACCAACTTCAGAAACTACCCAAAAACTTACCAATGAATCTGCAGTTGTCAGATTTGCTGTCCAAGGGCAAGACTTAGTCAACCTTTTACTCCAACAATCTTATCTTGAGTTCAAGTCAAGAGATTAAAAAAATGCAGAAACAAGTTCAGGAGCTATAACATAATTGTAGAGGGAAGTTCATCCAAGTTGCTTAGTTAATTAGACCTCCTATTGTCCAAGTGAAACAGAAAAACTGAGAAAATGTCAACAATGCTCCAGATTGGGAATTATGAGTTTCTTGAAATTAGAGTTCAAAGTCCAAACAATAGAGGTTGATCACAACAACCAAATTGACATCAAGAAATAAATTCAGCAATTAGTTTAAAGTTCATTTAGGCATATTTGCTCTCCCTTAGTGCTTTTTGACTTGAGAACGTGTTTTTCCAAATAAATCTCTTTTAAAGGAGGATGATTTTGCTTTTGGACTCTGCAACTCATGGAAAATTGACAAATTTGCATCATTGTTCCACCAGATTAATTCCCTTTGCATGACACTGAGATAGAAGGGCATTGAGGAAACATTATTGTCTAAACGTCCAAGTTTTTACGCCAAAAAAAATGTACAAGAGGTTCTGCAAACATGCAAAAACTGATTTGAATTGTGTAATCTAGAAGTTAAGAATTCATTCCTTGTTCAACTATGGGAATTCCATTATGATTCTATTCTCCCTTTTCAGGTTCTTCCTTCTCCCATCTCCATCCCTTAAAAAAGAAATTATCTTGACGTAGTCTACTGCTAAGCTTAATTATTAAATTGTTAGGGACAGAGTAATGATTAACTCAAATACTAGATTCAAAGTCATTTATTTGCTCAAATACTTTGACCTGATTCGTCCAATCTGCTAATGAGCTACAATGATCACAAACAATTTTAGCCTATGATGAAGATCATTGAAAATTTTATTTTGCTTACTAAGTCATCAATTACTGGGCCTCAAAAAAGAATCATCCATAAAATACATCAGCCAATCTTGCAATACAATATCTAGAGTCTCCTCATTTTTTTTTCTTTTTTTTCTTTTTGGATAATAAATTTAGAGTCTCCTTGAACTCTCAAACCGAAAGATGAAGAATAAGACAATGAGATACAATAATGGCAAAGTTGAAATCTTCCCAAATGGCTTCCTCACTTGTAACTTTCCAACCAAAGCTGAAAAAAAAAAAGAGATGCACAGCTGTATTAAGTTTAGCACTTAAAAAGTAGTACACAAGCACTCTCTTGTTTCTTTCAGTAGTCTTTCCTTCTAAAATTGCTAAAATGGGGAGATACATGAGAGCATTCAAATCAGCATCAAAGACTCAAAAAGTACAAATACACAAGCAATTTTTAGCTTCTTTCAAGTTTCAACAGTCTGCTTCATCCATACCATCAACAGATATTGAATTCTGACACAAATAGTTAACATGGTTTACACCTGAATGGTTTGCAGGGACTTTTTAACAGTTTCTGCCATCATGAGAAGAAAAGAACCACACTTTGAAACCTCCATCATGCTTACAAAGAGAAACAAACTTCAACTGGCAAGACAATGCTGGTAAGTGGCAACAGGAAGGATAACACCATCAATCACCTATCCCTCATTGAGGTTGTTTTTCAGCAAATCCATATCACGCAAAACAGGATCGATGCAAATGGAGGCCATCTGTTCTTTTCTGGGATCTATTTTCAAGCTCAAATTTCAAGTGCTGCTATATGAGAAAGAAACCTCACCTCTCGAAAGCTATGAGTTGTTTCTTTATCCTGGAATTCTTTTTTTTTTTTCTGTTGGGTAAAGTTAAAAGTAAATGAGATATTGACAACTGATATCAAAGTCACCCCTGGTTAATTACTTGGCCAAACAAGTTGGGTCCATTGATAAGATTGTCTACTTCCTCAACAAAAGCAATGTGTTCTAGTCTGCTAGAAATGTGTTGGTGGATGATTATAAACCTGAATCTAGAGTCAAAACACACCAAACTTTGATCAATTGCAAAAAAAAAAAAAAAAAAAAAGGCGAATTACTTGGTTTACACATAGGGATAATTTCAGAAACCTCTCCAGGCACAGAGGAGAACATATTGAAGAAGGTAATCTATGATGAGATTACTCATAACTGGTACAAAGGAATTAGTACTTTAATTGCGCTGTAGTGTGAACCTGACCGCCATATTGATGCTGTTTGACAAAAAGTGAGACTCGTAGCTATCCGATAAATCATCTTCTTGGTCCTGCCAATCCCCAGTGACAACTCTTCCGTCGAGCCCTGAGTTGTATTGATACATGGAAGATACGATCAACAAACGCGGAGGCTCTCTCCATAGTTTCATTTGCAGGGATCTTTATCAGTCTTACTTTCTGCATTTGGCTAAAGTTAAAACCAAACATACATGTTCAATTCTACCATTTGAACTAAAGGGTTCAAGTTTGAATCTTGTTTTAACGTCATTTGAGGAGGTTGAGGAGAAGTACTGGGAAGTGAGGCCAGGGTGGTCGAGAAAGAGGGTGTGTCGTCTGAAAAATCAAGTGTTCCACTAGGAAAGATTGATAATCCCTGCGAAGCAATCACGCCCCCATTTTCTGCGTATCATATGTACTTTTAAGTCATCCAGAGTAAATTAATGAGTTACAGTGACTGATTCATCTTAACTGGGGAAGAGACGGATATGCACTCAACATGATAGACATTACTAAATCCCCGAACCAAATTTGGGAATTTCTTGTTTCAATGGTAGTATTAGTTGGCGGCATACAGAACCACAACAAGATTCTTGGAAAATTTGCAACCTTTCTCAATCATTGCACGAACAGAAGGAAAAGCTTCACTGCAAGCTTCAGTTTAACGAGACAAAAAGTACTCTACAGTCAACCAACTGAAAAGCCAGTTAAAGAACAATTTACTGGATTCTGTGGCAAACCTTAAAAGCAGGAATCTCATTCTTGTATATTTCAAAAGAAAACTTAACCGCATCAAAAGTGGAAATAGCTAGAAATTTTGCAATATTCTTCATAAAATTCTGATTGAAGAATAAATCACTACCTTACATAAGCTATGAGCAACAGCAATACATCACTGTTTCCAGCCAGCATGGAGATTAACACATTGAAGAAGCTACCATATAATAAGATACTATTTCTTGTAACAAGGCATTAGAATCTAGAATAACTACTCGAATTGCTCTGTAATGTGAACCCGCCAATAGAGGAATATGACCCCTCATTGCTGATCGCCATATCAATGTGGTTGGACTAAAATCCAAGACTCATAAATAGTCTAATAAATCTTCTTGGTTCTGCAAATCCCAAATGACTACTCTTCCATCCAACCCTGAGGTGTAAAAAACATGGAAGATTTGGCTTATGAGTCTCTCAAGTGCACATCATTAGGACCTGAAGTGCTGAAATAGGAAACACCTAAGCTCATCTGGACTAACCTGAGGTGCTAAACCTGGTTACTTTTGAACCCACTTTCCTATTTAATGGTACAATACAACTGCAACCAAGATAGAGAAGAGAAGGTTAATATTTATGCCAATGACTTGTCAACAGATGTCAAAGACAAATGCCAAGATAAAAAGATTAAAAGGGATGGCATAATGACAAGCATAATCAGTACTTGATGCAGTTTTCATGAATGCCACCATGCAGCCTTGAAGGTTGAACACTATTGTTGCTAATTCCATATCTTGATTGGCCGTAGAGTTTTCCAAATGCTTCAGAAAACTGGAAAACAGATAAAGCTCCAACTTATCTTGTGATCAATTATATAGAAGTCAAATGCCATTAGTGACGCAGCTAGGCATTCCAAAAACGGAGAAATTTTTAAATCTGAATTGAGTGAGCTAAAACTTCCACCAGATAACAAAGGGAAAATTGAAACATAAAATTGGCCCAAAATAAAAACTGAAACTACTCATCCAGCAATATAATAGGAAATCAAAATTCAACCATATAACATGAGAACAAGGTGGCTATTTTGTGACAGAATTTGCTCAATGACAAGTGGATATCTCCCTGCAGCAAGATCCTTTGGAATTTTGAACAGAAAAGGTTTCAAGTGGTACGATAGCATTTTCTCACTTTGGACCCCAATCTATATACCCTCAAATGAAAAAGAGATACCTGTGAACCAGATTTTGCACTTGAAGCTGCTGCTTTTCTTTCACCAAGGAACCTCAGAAAACCCCTGAACATAATTTTATCACTTCATTGATAATGAGACCATTTAAATTTTTTAAAAAATCCAATAAACAAGCAATGCACTAGCATTCGCATAAACAAGCAATGCACTAGCATTCGCATAAACAAGCAATGCACTAGCATTCGCATAAACAACCTTCAACTTCCAAAAAGCATTCTTGACTTTGTAAGTACATCAGCAGTCAATACCCTACCCAGTAACAAAAGGAACTTTACTACAATCCTGAAATAGTTTCCATTGTTGGTTTCACCCATATTTTAGCTGGCCAGTTCATGTGTACAAAATATACACCAACTCAACTTCAGAGGCAAGCTTCAAATGAGAATGGCAGAATGCAAAAATTGCTGGAACTGGGCTTACTCAATTCCCGGTACGAGTTGGTATCAATTTTACCCAATCTTGAGCTAGACCACAAAAGGCCATCCAAGAAAACTGATCTGGAGATGTCTACACTGTTATTCTATTCCAATTCTTAAAAAAAAAAAATCTAAATTTCTTTAAAGCTAACTGGTCAAAGTGAACAAGGGCATACTCCTTATGCAACAGAATACCATGATTTTCACAATGGTAGTTTGCAGATTTGTCGTTATAATACTGAGTCAAATCCTCAGCACCCCATCCCGTCTTATCCCAAAATTATATTTCTAAATTAAATAGACACACAACCTTCACACCTCTTCCGGCAAACTAAACTTTGGCCCACAGGTATGGCAATTCTTTTAACTTGAGTTGCTCCAAACCATATAAAATTACAAGAGCTTCAGAATCACCCTAAGAAATACCTAAAGAATCACAGTAATGAAGTTCAAGCTCCAGAGAGAGAGATAGAAGGGGATCAGAGGCATTTGATGGAAACCAAAGCCTCTGCATACCAGTTGTTGCCAAAACTGAAGAATACAATAAAGCACAAAATCTACAATATCATTTAAAAGATAAGACTTCAGACTTGTGACAGCATAAAAATCCTTGCTTTGTCAAACAAATCAATAGTGAATACCAGATGTATTGGACATGATAACAACACAAAGCTAGAAGTGGAGATCCCAATAAAGATACAATAAAAGGCTCTGGAACGGAAATCTACAGCAAAGAAATCAACATATGGGTAAACAACAAGAAGAAGAATTACTTTCTACAATGTACACATAAGAGTAACAAGGCAACCCACCATAGACCACTTTCATCTGCTACAAAAACCATTGGATTGCAATCAAACCCCACACCAATCAGCACTCTTTCAGAAAGATACAAAACCTGAAATTTAGCAGGATAAAAATACAATCTCACTTAGTCATTAATGCAACATATATAAAGTGTAAGAATATTAGTAAATGATTGAGAATGATTTCTGACCCACATCACGAAGAGGCAAATCACGGAGTGCAACACTTTGAGCTAAAGGAGAGGGTCCAACATCATCAACAAAGTAGATCATTGAGTTGTGACCTGAGAAATAAGTCCAAATCTTAACGAATATTAGTGAGACATGTAGAAAAATGTTTGTACCGAATGCCAATTTTCTTTAACATGAACACAAAGTAATATCTATTTCTGATTTCCTATTCAATCATTTGCTAATAGCAATGACATTCAAGTCACTACAACCAGAATCAAAGCTTAACAGCATTCTTGACTTTGATTGCAGTGAACAGAATATGTAACTATTGAAAGCATCTTAGTTTGCAGCCTGCCAGTATGAAGTCGGAAGCAAAACCCTCAATTTGGCAAAAAGAAAGGAGAAAAATAAAAAATAAAATAAAAAAAGAGTTCCTCACCTACATAGGCTAAAGTATTGCCACTTGGGGACCATTTGACACCAAAAGCCCAGCAAAATGAGAGATCAAGTTGAACAATTTGCTGCCCGCCGATTGCGAAGGAGAGATAACATTAAATGTAGGATTTAGTCTTGAAAAAGTTCATGAGATAACAATAAAAGGCAAAATCCACCCCGATGAATTGATTATCTTTGTATTTATTCACTAATTTAAGGAATAGATTACGTAATCCACCTGGTCTCTTACAGATATGATATTATGCAAATGGCTTAAAATTTTCGGACTTGATAATGTAAGAAATGAATAATAAAACTCATTGCATGCAAGGAACAAAAAGTGCAAATAGAAGCAAGGTAAGATTAACCTCTCCAAATTTAGAATCTGAAGGAGGACCTGAACCCGCTTCCCTGCCAACAAACAATTGCACACTGATAAGATTTCTTTCTTTATTTATTGTATTTCTTTTTTTATGAGGTGAATGCATCTTCTCCAAGCTTTTTAGACAGTAAATGGGAAAAAGATTAAAATTTCAAACACATACCTTGTGTCAACGCCTTTAATGAAAGTAGAAAATACTCGGCATTTTCCATCAGTAGATGTGGTTGCAAGGAATATCTATACATGAAAAATATTGTTACCACTAACTCAGAAAGGAACAAGAGATCTACACCAAAATGCAGCGGTTTGCATTACAACAAAGATATCACTCAAACATTTCTTCCCATATCAACATAAAATCTACAAATAGGAAATATCCTTTTTTTCATGTGGTAGATCAAAAGAACAGAAACCATATTATTGTACAAAATAATGTTGTACTTCAGATGCATCAGTGATTTATTTCAAACATACGCAATTCATAAACTTAGAAATCCTTTCGAGTGGATATAGGCTTTCTTAGAGTTGGAGGTCCACTCAAAGGCACAGAGATAAACATGAAGGTGTAACACATGAAGCCCTTCGTTCCAATTACCAGGATTGCTAGGCGGGAAGCAATACTACACCAGGGATCTGCGGGAAGGCAAAGCCAAAATACAAATCAATCAAAAAGCTAAAAGAGCTGTTCAGCTGATTAGCATAGCTCCATGGTGTTTACAGCTTTCAGCTTGACTTAAACATATCCTTATCCTACCAAATGCCATTTTAACCAACTGGCACATCCTTTTGTACAGTACATTTCACCATGCATCTTTTGCTTCTCTTATCATTTCTTTTACTGAATCCCTTTGTTACTTAAACGAGGGGCATATGCATGATAAAGCCATGAAACTCCTTTCCAAGATGAACATCTCAAGCAACAGAAACTTTGATCGAATTACATGCAGAAAAAACAAAACTTAAGAACCAAGCAAAAAGTTTACAAGCAACATGCAAGAGAAACTAAGTCATTCCTGAAAACCAATTAAAAAAAAAAGATGCAGCTGAAGAGGTGCACATTGTAACCACTCCAATCATCATAATCACCAGTTCCATTAATTTTCCTATTATTTATATTTGAAAGCTAAAAAAGTGTTTTCTGATGCTCCAATTAACATCTGGTTGATTGGCACAGGGAATTAAGGTCAAAATGACACCAGACTCACATTATTGGGGTGCCAGGCAACACTAGTAACGGATGAATCATGCTTCTTCCTGATAAGCTTACTAACCCACCTGACAGAAATATATGTCAAGGTTAGAAAACATGACTACAGTAATTGTTGATTATCATCATAACCACTGGGGTCAACCTAGTGGCCAAGGGAGAGCTTTTAGAGTCTTCACCACTGCCAAGTTCAGGGTTCCAATCCTTGCTTGGCAATTGGGGATAGGAAGTCTGTGGGGAGGGGTGGAAAGGTATTTACAAAAAAAGAAAAAAAAAAACAATACCATCATGCAAAAGATGTGAAAGAAACAAAAAAGCCTACTTGACACTTCATAGACCACTCTAAAAAACAATAAAACGATTAATAAATGTCAATAAAGAAGACCAAAGATAAAGGCTTTCCACTGGAAGCCAAGGGGTATAATACTAGTATTTGATCTAGCTACACAGAACTTGACAATAGTGTTTACCAGTTATTCTCCTGCTCATAGTAGCACACACAAACAGTTTTAGCCCCACTTCCAACAGCAAACTTATTCTCTGAAAGAAAAATTAGATAGACTAAGAAGATTGCAAAGAAAATCAACAATGATTACATTAACAGCAGAGTAGTCAACCCAACAGAGTTCGATAAAACAAGAAATCCAGTGTAATTCATTAGCTAGGAAAGGAGATAAAAATTACAGACATTTGTTTCCTTGATTAAGAAAGAAAGATCATAGAATTTGTCAAATGTGAAAAGTACATCCAAAACTGTATTTCATACGATGCAAAAAGATAAAATCTAAACAACGTTGCGATTCCATCAACACCCACAACAATGTTAGGCAATGCCAACATTATCTTGACAGGACCATGCTGTTTTCTAACAAAAAATTTTGTACTTCGGATGGCCTTCTGCCACAAAAGAACAAGTTACAGAATCTAGGAGATGGATTTATTGTGCTGGCTTTGGTTCATAATTAATCAGCAACAGATATCCACCTATAGACATGAACACTTACTATAGGTTAAACAATTTAATTCTTTCATTTTTTGACACTCTAATGCTGGGTCATATAATCTTCTCCAAACTCTAATATGGTGGATAGATAGTCCTGATATATCTCCTTGTGCACAGGGAACAACTCATTTCCTTTTAGTGCTTGAGTGCTGTGTGTCTATGCCAGAGAGAGAAAGGTAGAACCAATGCTTGTCTTTACCATCTATAGCAAATTATGCATATTAAAATTTTGCTCAATTACCAAATATCGATTGCAGGGAAGGCATAAAAAATTAGTCATTCTATTTCATAGTTTAAGTGTAATTGTTTGCTTAGAACAGTCCCATAGAATAGGCTGGCCTTCAGAAAAGGATCTTTGATTCCAAGAAATTATTTATCAATTCTGGCATATTTCATTTTACTACAGTTTCTCATAACATGATTATTTGACGGTCATTTTGTCAGTAATAGGACAAACAGAAAGAAAGAAGTCACGAATGAATACTCTACTTTTCGATTAATTTCACATGATCCAGAGTATCATAGTAGATGGTCACTTATCAGACAATACTGCAAGTTCCTGTTAAGGTACTCATCCTTTTGCTGAATGTAACAATATGACACATATGAACATGGCACTGATGCAGCAGAGTTAAAATTTGACAACAATAATTACATGCACTCCTAATAGAGGCAACATCACATCAAGTCATCAATCAGGCAAGACAAAAGAGTAATATGATGAAGACAATGTTCACACATGAAAATTAACAATTCTAACGGAGCTGCAAGGATTAGGCCACACCTTTTGGACTCCACTGCACACAAAGTGCAGCACGATTTAACCTAAGGATAACAAGAGTGGGCACCCATTCTGTTGTTTCTTGGTTCCAAACATATCTACAAGGAAACTTCAGTGAAAAAGAGTGACCATACAGTAACTGTGCACTTCAGAGAAAGGTAAAGGGAAGGGAAGGAGAGGGATTAGGGAACAACCAAAAGACTGAAGCTAATATTAGATTTTCATAATTCACATCAAGATATAAACTATGTAAAACACAAGATAATCAATGGCTCAAGATCAAGGCGCTCACGAATTCCGATCATGAGATACAGTAACTATCTTGTTTGACCTTGAACTCCAATCAATCCCAGAAACGATCTGATCATGCTGTAAGAAGATAGACAAGGCAAGAAGCATATATTTATTCAGCAAAACTTTCAAACAGAACCATCTTGGGAGGAAAATGATATGAACATTCAATCAAAAAAACATTTATAATAAAGAAAAATGTCCAACTAAATACAAATGACCTTTTCTAGCGATATACAATATTCTGGAGTACAATGCTGAAATATAAACCATAAGGAAGTTTCAAAGTCAGGTCTTATAATAATGTTAAACCCATTCCTTTCTATCAAAACCGGAAATTAAGATATTTCAGACACACAACATAAAGCTGCTTGCATTTTGAGGGATATCGACCAGGCATATCTAAAACCAACACCATTTACAGCGACATGAGTCAAAAGCTGAACTCATAATCCAAACAGCATAGAAGCATATGAAAGTTCAGAAAGAGATGACAAAAAAGTGGTTCCTGTTTGCCAAGTAAAAGCACAGATGTACATAAAAAGCAGAAACCCGCCAATCTTATCATACAATCAAACACAGGAAGAGCAAAAAAGCACCATTAAAGTTACCTTCTGAAGGACATGGATCCTTTCCCACTTCTCCTCCTCAGATCTTCTATAGATATGCACCTCATCATTGTTTGGACAAAGCGCAATCACTACAAACAAGTTGGGCATAAATTAGACACTTTTCAGACTATACATACTTGAAGCAACAAACCAATACCCAACAATTGCAGAACACATTCCAGATTTTCAAGAACTGTTTTTCTGAACCAAAACTGTAACTCAAACGAATAATCATTACGAAAGTGAAAGATAAGAAAGCCCTGTAACATGATAGAATACTAATCATTAGAAATGTAAATGCAAACCACAAATGTGGTTATAGATAGTTATCTCCTATCACTAGGCCACTAGCTTTGCAATGGCAATCCATATAGGCTCCTGGATATTTTGCAGTCTCCTCCACTGCCTGTTTCCTTTTATTTTTGATCTGGGACAACTTTCTCTCATTTAGTAAAATTGTGTAAGGGGTGAAAGGCAAGACCAGAAAATAACAGCCAGACAGCAGAACACCGAACAGACAACCAAGCACCTCTGAAGCAGGTTCCACAAAGATACCTCATCCAGTAAATTGTTCTTTCCTATGGGCCATGTCGGACAAACTGAAGGAAAAGACTAGCCCTTTTAGGGGATTGCAGGAAGGCTATTTTAAAGTATACAAAATCTTAGAACAACAACAGCTCTGCACAAAGGCTCAGTATAAAAAAGTCATCTTTCTAACACAAAAAAAAACATGAAACAAAACCCTTCAGATATAATCAACCCAAAACTCAGAATTACCAATTGAGGTAAATGACTCCACCGTCCAGACTTAAACCAAAAGGCTAGTACTAAATGCTAATGCCACAAACCTTGATAAGACAAATTCTACAAATATTTCTTACAGAATTTAGAAAAAAGGACAGAGAAGAGAGCAGTAGGCATGTACTGGATTGGTCAGGGCTCCAAGCATGGCAAGTAACGCAATCAGCAAATTTATGTACTGAAACTGCAGCCATTTCTGATTAAAAACTCCAGCTGCAGAAGGAAAAATTTTGAGTGGGGACAACTATGCTGCTACTGCTGCTGCAGCTTTGGATTGATCTGTTCACTGAAAATCAGATCTATGAACAAATTTCACGAATTGAAATGTAGAATTTTGAGAAGGACGGTGGGTGGGGAAGGCTATGATTTGTTTGTTTACCAATCAGTGTTTCGCTTTTTAGCATCGGAAAATGCTTCGATGAGACGTAAAGATGTTTAGCACTAACTACTATTGGTACTTAACTAATATTTTATGTATATTTTCTTTTTGGGAAAATGACCTGTTTCATCCCTTACATTTCACAAAAATATTCTTTTCGTCCCTCACTTTTAAAATGAAGCAAATTCGTCCCTGACATTTAAAAATTAAAACTATTACATCCCTGAACCTAATTTTCAATCTGAATCAAACCATCCAATAACCCAGTAATAAATTTTGAAAATAGAATTGATAGATCATTCAGTCAACTTCATCATATTCATATGACATTTATTAAACCAAAAAAATAAAAATTATAACATAAAAGGCCATTCTTTGTTTTGGAATAGTAGAGTTTTTTTTTTTGAATAAATCTTTT
>NW_020862016.1:0-13681 GCF_003713205.1 Coffea eugenioides
CCAGCAGTTGCCTAGTGACGTTTTGTTGCGCTGCGCGAGACATATTGTGGGTTTTAGCTAAATTAGTAGCTAATTTGCCAACCAAATAATATACTTAAAAAAAATAAAAGATTAGGATCCTGTGTTCCACCTCCCAATTCTACCTCGGTTTTACCCATCGACATTTAGACACGTATTCAATCTTTTCTTTTTCTTTTATTTTTTGGTTTGGACAAGATTTTACTTGTAGTAGTAGTAATTTAAAAATCAATGTACCGTACAACAACCGTTTACTGAAAAAGCACACAGGAAGTGGAAGTGGAATAGCAGAAATCTACCAAACCAATATTGAGAACGCTACGGCTTTCCGGTTCCGAGGGCGGCCATTCTCACGAAATCTCATTAGGAGGAGAGAAGATCATCATCAAGTTCTCGTCTAAAACCTGTTTCTTCACCCCTTTTCATGGGCGGGAGCTAGAATGAAAGCTTCCCAGTTGGCGGCTAGGGCATCAACATTGAGAGTGCACGGGCATTCATCAAGCTAAATGCACAAAATTACAACAACCTAAAATTGTAGTAAAACATGATGCATCTTTACATCAAGTTTCACTTCAAGCTACGGTTGATTTTTATTATTATTATACATAAGAACCAGGAATTCGAACTCAAGAACTTCTTAAAATAAATATCTGCTCTCATCTCCATACAAAGATTCAAAATGAAAACGCATCACACAACAGGAGCAGAAAATGCAAGTCATGAATTTTGCACACAAATAAATAAGTAAATAGGCACTTTACAATCTCGGTGGCCAAGACGCGTTTTCATGCATTAAAACAGCAAAACGCTAATGAGAACTTGAATCCAAGCACACAAGAGATTGTGCAAATCATACGCCTTTCCGCAAATCTCCGACCAAGTATCATGCATTACACTGGGAGCTAGCACAGGCAGCAGCATTGACTGACGTTCAGCAAAGATTCAGCTTGAATACACTGGGGAGATCATTACGGTCAGGGTTTCTAAAGAATACATCAATGTTCTGCATCTGCAGTTTCAATTAAAGGTATAACATCTATTATGCACGCAAAGAACCATCGATGTGAACACTCCTTTAATAGCTGCGGTTTGCCAGACTGAACAAATAAAGATTATTACAAGAAATTAGAAATTAACTGCATTTTATGACATAAGTAAAGCTCCTAAAGCACCCAAATGCACATGTTAAATTGCATACCTCAATAGCATAGCATATCATGTTTAAAATGATATCATTAATTTCATAGGTGCAAATGTTTCAGTTTCCATGTTATCTAACCCCAAGAACACGATGCTCGAGATAAAGAAGAAACAAGTTTTTTATCAAAGTAAATCTTATTTACATTAACAAGAAAAGAAGAAACAAATTTACAATTTCTCAAGCTAGTCCACAAATAAAGTTCCACGAGTCAAAATATCTGAAACCATAAGCTAATTCTTGAAAAAGAAAATCAAAAAATAATTGCAGAAAGTAAACGTATATGCCACCAGTGTGATTAGAAGAACTGAATCTCGTAATCACCACTAATACCGCCAATGCCACCGGAAGAAGAACTCGGGGCAGCGGCAGCGGCAGCAGTAGCTCTCTTTTTCCTTTCTTCCTCGTACTCTGCATCATCTGTCGACAACTCATACCTACATACAAGGCACGAATTTCTCGACCCCAACCATGGTATGATACAATCCTCATGATATCCATGTCCACAAGGCAATTTCTTTACCATTTCTCCAACACCAACTATATCTTTACATACAGCACAAGCCAATGCCTCCGGTTTTGACTTAATCTCCGTGGTTTCTAATGCTTCTACAGAAGCTTTTGATGCGGGAGATGCTCCTCGCCGCCCATCGCTATCAGTTTCGGCCAGGTTTTGCTGCAAAGCTTCATAACCCGCCGTATCTACGTAATCGTCTGGATTCCCAATATACCCTTCTCTTTCAGGCACGGCCAATCGAAACTCAATTGAGTGGTCCTCAAGTGGTGCAGCGGCGGGCATGCCCGTCGGCAACTGATTGGGAGTAGGAAGAGAAATCCCAGGGAGAGTGCTTGGATTTTTTTATTCTTTTTAGCTGGAGAAATTGATATTTCGTCTTCCTCCTCGTTAACGGCGTCGTTTTCCGCTTCTCCGTCTTCTTCGCCTGAGTCGTCCTTACTGTCGTCGTGCCCGTACTCGATTTCCTCATCGCTCGGAGGTTCAAACAAGAAATCCGAAAGCCATTGAGTGGCGACTAGCGAGATGATGTTGTGTTTGGTGACTTATGGGGATTCTCAATTTCAGCTTTTAGGAGAAGGAGCTGCTGTTTTTTTGGACTTTACACACCAGCAGTTGCCTAGTGGCGTTTTGTTGCGCTGCGCGAGACATATTGTGGGTTTTAGCTAAATTAGTAGCTAATTTGCCAACCAAATAATATACTTAAAAAAAATAAAAGATTAGGATCCTGTGTTCCACCTCCCAATTCTACCTCGGTTTTACCCATCGACATTTAGACACGTATTCAATCTTTTCTTTTTCTTTTATTTTTTGGTTTGGACAAGATTTTACTTGTAGTAGTAGTAATTTAAAAATCAATGTACCGTACAACAACCGTTTACTGAAAAAGCACACAGGAAGTGGAAGTGGAATAGCAGAAATCTACCAAACCAATATTGAGAACGCTACGGCTTTCCGGTTCCGAGGGCGGCCATTCTCACGAAATCTCATTAGGAGGAGAGAAGATCATCATCAAGTTCTCGTCTAAAACCTGTTTCTTCACCCCTTTTCATGGGCGGGAGCTAGAATGAAAGCTTCCCAGTTGGCGGCTAGGGCATCAACATTGAGAGTGCACGGGCATTCATCAAGCTAAATGCACAAAATTACAACAACCTAAAATTGTAGTAAAACATGATGCATCTTTACATCAAGTTTCACTTCAAGCTACGGTTGATTTTTATTATTATTATACATAAGAACCAGGAATTCGAACTCAAGAACTTCTTAAAATAAATATCTGCTCTCATCTCCATACAAAGATTCAAAATGAAAACGCATCACACAACAGGAGCAGAAAATGCAAGTCATGAATTTTGCACACAAATAAATAAGTAAATAGGCACTTTACAATCTCGGTGGCCAAGACGCGTTTTCATGCATTAAAACAGCAAAACGCTAATGAGAACTTGAATCCAAGCACACAAGAGATTGTGCAAATCATACGCCTTTCCGCAAATCTCCGACCAAGTATCATGCATTACACTGGGAGCTAGCACAGGCAGCAGCATTGACTGACGTTCAGCAAAGATTCAGCTTGAATACACTGGGGAGATCATTACGGTCAGGGTTTCTAAAGAATACATCAATGTTCTGCATCTGCAGTTTCAATTAAAGGTATAACATCTATTATGCACGCAAAGAACCATCGATGTGAACACTCCTTTAATAGCTGCGGTTTGCCAGACTGAACAAATAAAGATTATTACAAGAAATTAGAAATTAACTGCATTTTATGACATAAGTAAAGCTCCTAAAGCACCCAAATGCACATGTTAAATTGCATACCTCAATAGCATAGCATATCATGTTTAAAATGATATCATTAATTTCATAGGTGCAAATGTTTCAGTTTCCATGTTATCTAACCCCAAGAACACGATGCTCGAGATAAAGAAGAAACAAGTTTTTTATCAAAGTAAATCTTATTTACATTAACAAGAAAAGAAGAAACAAATTTACAATTTCTCAAGCTAGTCCACAAATAAAGTTCCACGAGTCAAAATATCTGAAACCATAAGCTAATTCTTGAAAAAGAAAATCAAAAAATAATTGCAGAAAGTAAACGTATATGCCACCAGTGTGATTAGAAGAACTGAATCTCGTAATCACCACTAATACCGCCAATGCCACCGGAAGAAGAACTCGGGGCAGCGGCAGCGGCAGCAGTAGCTCTCTTTTTCCTTTCTTCCTCGTACTCTGCATCATCTGTCGACAACTCATACCTACATACAAGGCACGAATTTCTCGACCCCAACCATGGTATGATACAATCCTCATGATATCCATGTCCACAAGGCAATTTCTTTACCATTTCTCCAACACCAACTATATCTTTACATACAGCACAAGCCAATGCCTCCGGTTTTGACTTAATCTCCGTGGTTTCTAATGCTTCTACAGAAGCTTTTGATGCGGGAGATGCTCCTCGCCGCCCATCGCTATCAGTTTCGGCCAGGTTTTGCTGCAAAGCTTCATAACCCGCCGTATCTACGTAATCGTCTGGATTCCCAATATACCCTTCTCTTTCAGGCACGGCCAATCGAAACTCAATTGAGTGGTCCTCAAGTGGTGCAGCGGCGGGCATGCCCGTCGGCAACTGATTGGGAGTAGGAAGAGAAATCCCAGGGAGAGTGCTTGGATTTTTTTATTCTTTTTAGCTGGAGAAATTGATATTTCGTCTTCCTCCTCGTTAACGGCGTCGTTTTCCGCTTCTCCGTCTTCTTCGCCTGAGTCGTCCTTACTGTCGTCGTGCCCGTACTCGATTTCCTCATCGCTCGGAGGTTCAAACAAGAAATCCGAAAGCCATTGAGTGGCGACTAGCGAGATGATGTTGTGTTTGGTGACTTATGGGGATTCTCAATTTCAGCTTTTAGGAGAAGGAGCTGCTGTTTTTTTGGACTTTACACACCAGCAGTTGCCTAGTGACGTTTTGTTGCGCTGCGCGAGACATATTGTGGGTTTTAGCTAAATTAGTAGCTAATTTGCCAACCAAATAATATACTTAAAAAAAATAAAAGATTAGGATCCTGTGTTCCACCTCCCAATTCTACCTCGGTTTTACCCATCGACATTTAGACACGTATTCAATCTTTTCTTTTTCTTTTATTTTTTGGTTTGGACAAGATTTTACTTGTAGTAGTAGTAATTTAAAAATCAATGTACCGTACAACAACCGTTTACTGAAAAAGCACACAGGAAGTGGAAGTGGAATAGCAGAAATCTACCAAACCAATATTGAGAACGCTACGGCTTTCCGGTTCCGAGGGCGGCCATTCTCACGAAATCTCATTAGGAGGAGAGAAGATCATCATCAAGTTCTCGTCTAAAACCTGTTTCTTCACCCCTTTTCATGGGCGGGAGCTAGAATGAAAGCTTCCCAGTTGGCGGCTAGGGCATCAACATTGAGAGTGCACGGGCATTCATCAAGCTAAATGCACAAAATTACAACAACCTAAAATTGTAGTAAAACATGATGCATCTTTACATCAAGTTTCACTTCAAGCTACGGTTGATTTTTATTATTATTATACATAAGAACCAGGAATTCGAACTCAAGAACTTCTTAAAATAAATATCTGCTCTCATCTCCATACAAAGATTCAAAATGAAAACGCATCACACAACAGGAGCAGAAAATGCAAGTCATGAATTTTGCACACAAATAAATAAGTAAATAGGCACTTTACAATCTCGGTGGCCAAGACGCGTTTTCATGCATTAAAACAGCAAAACGCTAATGAGAACTTGAATCCAAGCACACAAGAGATTGTGCAAATCATACGCCTTTCCGCAAATCTCCGACCAAGTATCATGCATTACACTGGGAGCTAGCACAGGCAGCAGCCTTAAGCATTCCCTGACTGCCATCACGATTTCAGACAAAGGATTCAGCCTGGAATACAACTGAGGGGAGATTCATTACGGTCAGGCGGATTTCTAAATAATACAAATCAATGTTTCTTTGCATCTGCAGTTTCATATTTAAAGGTATGATTTATAACATCTATTTATGCACGCAGAGAACCATCGATGTGAACACTCCTTTAATAGCTGCGGGTTGCCAGACTGAACAAATAAATATTTCATTACAAGACATTAGAAATTAACTGCATTTTATGGACATAAGCAATAGCTCCTAAAAGCAACCCAAATGCACATTGTTTAAATTGCCATACGCTGCGAAATAGGCATAGCATATTCATGTTTAAAAATGATTAGTCTTATTAAATGATATCATTAATTTCATAGGTGCAAATGTTTCAGATTCCATGTTATCTAACCCCAAGAACACGATGCTCGAGATAAAGAAGAAACAAGTTTTTTATCAAAGTAAATCTTATTTACATTAACAAGAAAAGAAGAAACAAATTTACAATTTCTCAAGCTAGTCCACAAATAAAGTTCCACGAGTCAAAATATCTGAAACCATAAGCTAATTCTTGAAAAAGAAAATCAAAAAATAATTGCAGAAAGTAAACGTATATGCAACCAGTGTGATTAGAAGAACTGAATCTCAGTATCACCACTAATACCGCCTAATGCCACGGAAGAAGAACTCGGGGCAAGCGGCAGCGGCAGCAGAGCTCTCTTTTTCCTTTCTTCCTCGTACTCTGCATCCAATCTGTCGACAACTCATACTACATAACAAGGCAGAATTTCTCGACCGCCAACCATGGTATGATACAATCCTCATGAATCCCATGTCACAAGGCAATTTCTTTACCATTCCTCCAACACCAACTATATCTTTACATACAGCACAAGCCAATGCCTCCGGTTTTGACTTAATCTCCGTGGTTTCTAATGCTTCTACAGAAGCTTTTGATGCGGGAGATGCTCCTCGCCGCCCATCGCTATCAGTTTCGGCCAGGTTTTGCTGCAACGCTTCATAACCCGCCGTATCTACGTAATCGTCTGGATTCCCAATATACCCTTCTCTTTCAGGCACGGCCAATCGAAACTCAATTGAGTGGTCCTCAAGTGGTGCAGCGGCGGGCATGCCCGTCGGCAACTGATTGGGAGTAGGAAGAGAAATCCCAGGGAGAGTGCTTGGATTTTTTTATTCTTTTTAGCTGGAGAAATTGATATTTCGTCTTCCTCCTCGTTAACGGCGTCGTTTTCCGCTTCTCCGTCTTCTTCGCCTGAGTCGTCCTTACTGTCGTCGTGCCCGTACTCGATTTCCTCATCGCTCGGAGGTTCAAACAAGAAATCCGAAAGCCATTGAGTGGCGACTAGCGAGATGATGTTGTGTTTGGTGACTTATGGGGATTCTCAATTTCAGCTTTTAGGAGAAGGAGCTGCTGTTTTTTTGGACTTTACACACCAGCAGTTGCCTAGTGGCGTTTTGTTGCGCTGCGCGAGACATATTGTGGGTTTTAGCTAAATTAGTAGCTAATTTGCCAACCAAATAATATACTTAAAAAAAATAAAAGATTAGGATCCTGTGTTCCACCTCCCAATTCTACCTCGGTTTTACCCATCGACATTTAGACACGTATTCAATCTTTTCTTTTTCTTTTATTTTTTGGTTTGGACAAGATTTTACTTGTAGTAGTAGTAATTTAAAAATCAATGTACCGTACAACAACCGTTTACTGAAAAAGCACACAGGAAGTGGAAGTGGAATAGCAGAAATCTACCAAACCAATATTGAGAACGCTACGGCTTTCCGGTTCCGAGGGCGGCCATTCTCACGAAATCTCATTAGGAGGAGAGAAGATCATCATCAAGTTCTCGTCTAAAACCTGTTTCTTCACCCCTTTTCATGGGCGGGAGCTAGAATGAAAGCTTCCCAGTTGGCGGCTAGGGCATCAACATTGAGAGTGCACGGGCATTCATCAAGCTAAATGCACAAAATTACAACAACCTAAAATTGTAGTAAAACATGATGCATCTTTACATCAAGTTTCACTTCAAGCTACGGTTGATTTTTATTATTATTATACATAAGAACCAGGAATTCGAACTCAAGAACTTCTTAAAATAAATATCTGCTCTCATCTCCATACAAAGATTCAAAATGAAAACGCATCACACAACAGGAGCAGAAAATGCAAGTCATGAATTTTGCACACAAATAAATAAGTAAATAGGCACTTTACAATCTCGGTGGCCAAGACGCGTTTTCATGCATTAAAACAGCAAAACGCTAATGAGAACTTGAATCCAAGCACACAAGAGATTGTGCAAATCATACGCCTTTCCGCAAATCTCCGACCAAGTATCATGCATTACACTGGGAGCTAGCACAGGCAGCAGCATTGACTGACGTTCAGCAAAGATTCAGCTTGAATACACTGGGGAGATCATTACGGTCAGGGTTTCTAAAGAATACATCAATGTTCTGCATCTGCAGTTTCAATTAAAGGTATAACATCTATTATGCACGCAGAGAACCATCGATGTGAACACTCCTTTAATAGCTGCGGTTTGCCAGACTGAACAAATAAAGATTATTACAAGAAATTAGAAATTAACTGCATTTTATGACATAAGTAAAGCTCCTAAAGCACCCAAATGCACATGTTAAATTGCATACCTCAATAGCATAGCATATCATGTTTAAAATGATAGCATTAATTTCATAGGTGCAAATGTTTCAGTTTCCATGTTATCTAACCCCAAGAACACGATGCTCGAGATAAAGAAGAAACAAGTTTTTTATCAAAGTAAATCTTATTTACATTAACAAGAAAAGAAGAAACAAATTTACAATTTCTCAAGCTAGTCCACAAATAAAGTTCCACGAGTCAAAATATCTGAAACCATAAGCTAATTCTTGAAAAAGAAAATCAAAAAAGAATTGCAGAAAGTAAACCGTAGTAATGGGCCACCAGTGTTGATTAAGAAGAACTGAATCAGTGTAATCAACAAGCTACTACGGCATGCCAGGAAAATTAGAGCAGAGAATCTCGGGGAGACGGCAGCGGCAGGCAGTAGCTCTCTTTATTCCTTTCATTTCTCGTACATCTAGCATGCATCTGATCGACAACGGTCATCCTCATACAAGGCACTGATATTTCTCTCCGAACATCCTAACCACTAGAGTAACTCGAGTTACATAACTTACAATTGATACTCTATGGTCCAAAAAGGCACATTTCTTTTATACAGCAGCATTTCACATCGCAACAGCCAAACTATATCTTTACATACATGCCAGAGCACGCAAATGCCTAATCCAGGTTTTGACTTAATCTCGCGTGGTGCTAAATGCTTCTACTACAGAAGCTTTTGATGCGGGAGTATGCTAGGGCCTCGGCCAGGGATGCATAGCTTTAATCAGGTTTCGGAGTACCAGGTTTTGCTGCAAAGCTTCATAACCCGCCGTATCTACGTAATCGTCTGGATTCCCAATATACCCTTCTCTTTCAGGCACGGCCAATCGAAACTCAATTGAGTGGTCCTCAAGTGGTGCAGCGGCGGGCATGCCCGTCGGCAACTGATTGGGAGTAGGAAGAGAAATCCCAGGGAGAGTGCTTGGATTTTTTTATTCTTTTTAGCTGGAGAAATTGATATTTCGTCTTCCTCCTCGTTAACGGCGTCGTTTTCCGCTTCTCCGTCTTCTTCGCCTGAGTCGTCCTTACTGTCGTCGTGCCCGTACTCGATTTCCTCATCGCTCGGAGGTTCAAACAAGAAATCCGAAAGCCATTGAGTGGCGACTAGCGAGATGATGTTGTGTTTGGTGACTTATGGGGATTCTCAATTTCAGCTTTTAGGAGAAGGAGCTGCTGTTTTTTTGGACTTTACACACCAGCAGTTGCCTAGTGGCGTTTTGTTGCGCTGCGCGAGACATATTGTGGGTTTTAGCTAAATTAGTAGCTAATTTGCCAACCAAATAATATACTTAAAAAAAATAAAAGATTAGGATCCTGTGTTCCACCTCCCAATTCTACCTCGGTTTTACCCATCGACATTTAGACACGTATTCAATCTTTTCTTTTTCTTTTATTTTTTGGTTTGGACAAGATTTTACTTGTAGTAGTAGTAATTTAAAAATCAATGTACCGTACAACAACCGTTTACTGAAAAAGCACACAGGAAGTGGAAGTGGAATAGCAGAAATCTACCAAACCAATATTGAGAACGCTACGGCTTTCCGGTTCCGAGGGCGGCCATTCTCACGAAATCTCATTAGGAGGAGAGAAGATCATCATCAAGTTCTCGTCTAAAACCTGTTTCTTCACCCCTTTTCATGGGCGGGAGCTAGAATGAAAGCTTCCCAGTTGGCGGCTAGGGCATCAACATTGAGAGTGCACGGGCATTCATCAAGCTAAATGCACAAAATTACAACAACCTAAAATTGTAGTAAAACATGATGCATCTTTACATCAAGTTTCACTTCAAGCTACGGTTGATTTTTATTATTATTATACATAAGAACCAGGAATTCGAACTCAAGAACTTCTTAAAATAAATATCTGCTCTCATCTCCATACAAAGATTCAAAATGAAAACGCATCACACAACAGGAGCAGAAAATGCAAGTCATGAATTTTGCACACAAATAAATAAGTAAATAGGCACTTTACAATCTCGGTGGCCAAGACGCGTTTTCATGCATTAAAACAGCAAAACGCTAATGAGAACTTGAATCCAAGCACACAAGAGATTGTGCAAATCATACGCCTTTCCGCAAATCTCCGACCAAGTATCATGCATTACACTGGGAGCTAGCACAGGCAGCAGCATTGACTGACGTTCAGCAAAGATTCAGCTTGAATACACTGGGGAGATCATTACGGTCAGGGTTTCTAAAGAATACATCAATGTTCTGCATCTGCAGTTTCAATTAAAGGTATAACATCTATTATGCACGCAAAGAACCATCGATGTGAACACTCCTTTAATAGCTGCGGTTTGCCAGACTGAACAAATAAAGATTATTACAAGAAATTAGAAATTAACTGCATTTTATGACATAAGTAAAGCTCCTAAAGCACCCAAATGCACATGTTAAATTGCATACCTCAATAGCATAGCATATCATGTTTAAAATGATATCATTAATTTCATAGGTGCAAATGTTTCAGTTTCCATGTTATCTAACCCCAAGAACACGATGCTCGAGATAAAGAAGAAACAAGTTTTTTATCAAAGTAAATCTTATTTACATTAACAAGAAAAGAAGAAACAAATTTACAATTTCTCAAGCTAGTCCACAAATAAAGTTCCACGAGTCAAAATATCTGAAACCATAAGCTAATTCTTGAAAAAGAAAATCAAAAAATAATTGCAGAAAGTAAACGTATATGCCACCAGTGTGATTAGAAGAACTGAATCTCGTAATCACCACTAATACCGCCAATGCCACCGGAAGAAGAACTCGGGGCAGCGGCAGCGGCAGCAGTAGCTCTCTTTTTCCTTTCTTCCTCGTACTCTGCATCATCTGTCGACAACTCATACCTACATACAAGGCACGACTTTCTCGACCCCAACCATGGTATGATACAATCCATCAATGATATCCATGTCCCAAGCAATTTCTTTACCATTTTCTCAACACGAAACATATATCTTTACATACAGCACAAGCCAATGACATTCCGGGGTTTTGGACTTTAATCCTCCGTGGTTTATTTCTAATGCTTCTTCTACACAGAAAGCTTTTGCATGCGGGAGATGCTCCTCTGCCGCACCATCGCTATGCAGTTTCGGGCCAGGTTTTGACTGCAAAGCTCATAACCGCGCCGTATCTACGTAATCGTCTGGATTCCCAATATACCCTTCTCTTTCAGGCACGGCCAATCGAAACTCAATTGAGTGGTCCTCAAGTGGTGCAGCGGCGGGCATGCCCGTCGGCAACTGATTGGGAGTAGGAAGAGAAATCCCAGGGAGAGTGCTTGGATTTTTTTATTCTTTTTAGCTGGAGAAATTGATATTTCGTCTTCCTCCTCGTTAACGGCGTCGTTTTCCGCTTCTCCGTCTTCTTCGCCTGAGTCGTCCTTACTGTCGTCGTGCCCGTACTCGATTTCCTCATCGCTCGGAGGTTCAAACAAGAAATCCGAAAGCCATTGAGTGGCGACTAGCGAGATGATGTTGTGTTTGGTGACTTATGGGGATTCTCAATTTCAGCTTTTAGGAGAAGGAGCTGCTGTTTTTTTGGACTTTACACACCAGCAGTTGCCTAGTGACGTTTTGTTGCGCTGCGCGAGACATATTGTGGGTTTTAGCTAAATTAGTAGCTAATTTGCCAACCAAATAATATACTTAAAAAAAATAAAAGATTAGGATCCTGTGTTCCACCTCCCAATTCTACCTCGGTTTTACCCATCGACATTTAGACACGTATTCAATCTTTTCTTTTTCTTTTATTTTTTGGTTTGGACAAGATTTTACTTGTAGTAGTAGTAATTTAAAAATCAATGTACCGTACAACAACCGTTTACTGAAAAAGCACACAGGAAGTGGAAGTGGAATAGCAGAAATCTACCAAACCAATATTGAGAACGCTACGGCTTTCCGGTTCCGAGGGCGGCCATTCTCACGAAATCTCATTAGGAGGAGAGAAGATCATCATCAAGTTCTCGTCTAAAACCTGTTTCTTCACCCCTTTTCATGGGCGGGAGCTAGAATGAAAGCTTCCCAGTTGGCGGCTAGGGCATCAACATTGAGAGTGCACGGGCATTCATCAAGCTAAATGCACAAAATTACAACAACCTAAAATTGTAGTAAAACATGATGCATCTTTACATCAAGTTTCACTTCAAGCTACGGTTGATTTTTATTATTATTATACATAAGAACCAGGAATTCGAACTCAAGAACTTCTTAAAATAAATATCTGCTCTCATCTCCATACAAAGATTCAAAATGAAAACGCATCACACAACAGGAGCAGAAAATGCAAGTCATGAATTTTGCACACAAATAAATAAGTAAATAGGCACTTTACAATCTCGGTGGCCAAGACGCGTTTTCATGCATTAAAACAGCAAAACGCTAATGAGAACTTGAATCCAAGCACACAAGAGATTGTGCAAATCATACGCCTTTCCGCAAATCTCCGACCAAGTATCATGCATTACACTGGGAGCTAGCACAGGCAGCAGCATTGACTGACGTTCAGCAAAGATTCAGCTTGAATACACTGGGGAGATCATTACGGTCAGGGTTTCTAAAGAATACATCAATGTTCTGCATCTGCAGTTTCAATTAAAGGTATAACATCTATTATGCACGCAAAGAACCATCGATGTGAACACTCCTTTAATAGCTGCGGTTTGCCAGACTGAACAAATAAAGATTATTACAAGAAATTAGAAATTAACTGCATTTTATGACATAAGTAAAGCTCCTAAAGCACCCAAATGCACATGTTAAATTGCATACCTCAATAGCATAGCATATCATGTTTAAAATGATATCATTAATTTCATAGGTGCAAATGTTTCAGTTTCCATGTTATCTAACCCCAAGAACACGATGCTCGAGATAAAGAAGAAACAAGTTTTTTATCAAAGTAAATCTTATTTACATTAACAAGAAAAGAAGAAACAAATTTACAATTTCTCAAGCTAGTCCACAAATAAAGTTCCACGAGTCAAAATATCTGAAACCATAAGCTAATTCTTGAAAAAGAAAATCAAAAAATAATTGCAGAAAGTAAACGTATATGCCACCAGTGTGATTAGAAGAACTGAATCTCGTAATCACCACTAATACCGCCAATGCCACCGGAAGAAGAACTCGGGGCAGCGGCAGCGGCAGCAGTAGCTCTCTTTTTCCTTTCTTCCTCGTACTCTGCATCATCTGTCGACAACTCATACCTACATACAAGGCACGAATTTCTCGACCCCAACCATGGTATGATACAATCCTCATGATATCCATGTCCACAAGGCAATTTCTTTACCATTTCTCCAACACCAACTATATCTTTACATACAGCACAAGCCAATGCCTCCGGTTTT
>NW_020862017.1:0-14524 GCF_003713205.1 Coffea eugenioides
CAACCAATTCAATAGCTGCAGTCCCTGGGAACGAGATGCTTCGGTTCGCATACTTAAGGGGTTGAGGGATTCAACAATCCATCCAGGGAGCGATGAGTAGATGTCCGTCCTCTTAGGGAGGAGCAGCACCCCAGTTGAGAAATTCTTGAACACATGAGGGCCGGTTTCAAAATCACCATTTTTGACCAAGGTACCTGCATAGTTTCAGGGCAAATTAGGAGCTTTCTATGAATTATAAAATATACATTGCATTGGTTAACATTTACTATATATTTAGAAGAAACTACAAATTTATATTTTAAAGATAGTGTCTTCGTGAACGAATATCAACAGTCAATAATAAAAAGAACAAAAAGGCAGTTGGGTTGTGATCAACTTACGACCATTGCCCAACAATTCAGACAATTATTTTGGGATAAATGTTAATGGCACTCCTTTCTCTGTGAACGGCACCTTTTTTTTTTTTCAAACTTTTGCCATATGAATCAGATAAAAATTGCCATGTTTTTCTTTGAATTTACAACTACCATTAGAAAAGTCAAGAGGAGTATGATTAACAGATAAGTGTGTGCCATTAACATTTTTCTTGTACTGGCCAACATCGAGCTTTCACATATCTGCTTAAAGATATGGGAGGCAGATAATATTGGAAAAAAAATTCCAAATTTGGAAGAGGACTTACCCTTAGTGTATCTGAGAGGAAGTATCTCCTTGATTGCAATTGCATCCAGAAGAGGTCCACAGGTAGGATCCTCTTGAATTCCAGGATTATGAAATGTAACCTTGACAACATCAGAAGTTGCCTTAAAAGCCCATGCATAAGTATCACCACCATCGCTGCTAAACAGTGTTTGAATTGGGAGTTCAATCGAAAAACCAGGGACAGAAACCCTTAGCTTCTCATCTTGGGCACAAGTCCTGGTGACTGCAAAGGTCAATGAAGACATTGCTCCAGGTTTCACCTTAACATATTGAGATATGGAAGCCTCATTTCCAAGCCTCACTGCATGAACCCCACGAGGGATTACATAGTGAAAACCACCAGGTTGCCGTCCATTTGAAACATATTCAACTATGCCATGAATTTCCCATTTGGGCAAGGAGTATTTTCCTATGATCTGTCTTTTCTTAAGGTTTGATACCTTTGGCCCTTCCTCAAAGTTACCATTTTCTAGTAGACCTGCAAAATGTAAACAGGAATATGGTTAGAAAAACATACTACTGCTAGTTATGAGTAAATTTTTCTCCTTGTTCTTGTATGCTGCCATTGTTTGAATTTTTCAGAAAATATAATAATAAAGAGGAAGAGTACATAGAAGGTCAATTCATATCAATGATTAAAAGAAGTCCAGGGAGAAAAACCTTTTCCAAGTATCGGAAAGACAATTCAAACACCATAAGATTCAAAATAAAAAAAATCAAACGGGTTCATGTCGCTCTTGATGTTGAACATGTTAGAGAAAATTAACGCTGCTCATTTGATTTTTCTACAATTTACGTGGCTCATGTTTGCATGTCAAGTGAAAGTAGGAGGTAAGATTTGATATTCCCTCCGTCATGTACTGAGTGCTGACATAAAAATGATATGGTAAAGTGAATTTATTTGGCATAAACCCCAAAAAAAAAAATATTGTACCAAGGTTATCTCGTACCTAAGAAAATTTCATTTAGCAATTTTATATGAAAAAAATTAAAGACTATTTAAAGCATACCATCAAGAAATGGCGCAACAGCCGCGAAAGAAAGGCTTTGGTAAATACACATTATGAATAAAATGCAGAGGGAGAGAATGGAAGCCATTTTTAGCAGTGAAACTGCCAATGTGAGGCAGGATAAAAGCAAATGAGAATGCACGCACTCTTCACTTCAAAAAGCATAACATTGGAGCATGTATGCTTATATGTAAAACTTAAGTTAGAACTTAGAAGGTCTAAGAATAGATAAGAGGGACATGTTATCACGCCATAAAATCAGGCTTGAGATGTGTCGGATTGTCTCAATTTCTCGTTCCCAAAACAAAAAACAAATATTAGGCCCATCTTGGACATTATCTAGCCGTTGAAATCAGTGATAAAGTCTGCAATTCCATTTCCAAAGGGGACTGAAGTCTTCATAGGTTAGCGTGATTTGTACTATGTACTTTGAATCCCTGGATATCCCACATGACGAAGCTTCATTTCCTTAATCCCACTTGATATGTCTCGAACAACTGACCCTATATATTCATTTATCTGTTCTTATTTCAGTTCTTGATACTCAAATACCTTCAAAGTACTTTCAAGGTCTTGCTTGGCACTTGAGATTGGATCTGGAGTTTCTTTATTCTAACGGCATCCTCTAATGAACTATATAAGCATGTGTAGATCATTTGCTTCACTTATCTATTGACGTGAATTTGAGTGAGACATTAATTGAATGTCAAATTAATAAACATGGGATGTCTCATGAGAATGGATGCATGGCAGTGTAAAGGAACCGACGTATTGATCCCAATGGATAACTAATCTCATTATTGATATGAAAGCATTTTACTGGTTATGGTTAGAAGTTTTTGGCAATGTTGAAGATCGGGTAAAAACATCATCCTTAAAATACCAACTCCAAGAATAGCGAGCACGTGGCCGTACCTGGGTACGGTGATGAGAATAAATTTCGGAAGCAGATCCCTCAATCAAATCTCCATTAGTAGATTTAATAGGTGCCTCCCCTAGTAGTTTTGTTAAAATCTTGATTAAAATACATATCAAGCTTAATTTTTTTTGGGTTATTATCACTTTATCCCTTTAAACTATATTACTACTATCAATTTTACCCCTAACATTATCTTTTAGTCATTTCACCCTATAAGTAATTCAATTCAACATGTTAAGAAATTTTAGACAAAAATATTCCGTTATTTTATAGCATTATCACATTATTATTATTATCACTTTATCCCTTAAAATTATAGTGATACAATCGTTTTAATTTCTAACATTATTTTTTAGGCATTTTATCTCATCGTTAATCTAACTAGAATGGTCAAAAATTTTTTAATATATTTACTCTTTTTTGTATATAATTAAAAATAAAAAAATTGAAATGGTAATTCTTCCTTTTTTTTAACTTTATGAGATCCAAAAACATAAAAATAAAATGGTTTTCTCATATTTTTTTTCACACTTATTAATATTTGGAAAAGAAAGAAGATAGGAAAGAATGAGACAGAAAATTGGATTTTGCAAAGAAAGAAAATAAAGAAGAGTCTAGCATTATCATATTACTTTAAGGTTGTCGGAATTAGGATTGGAATTTGGTCGTAAACAGAAAAGTGAAATAATTTTTATATAATAAAAGTATTTAATTCTTTCTTATTTGTATTTAAAAAAAAAGAATTGAGCTCTCTCTCTCTCTCTCTCTATCTCCCTCTCCCCTTCCCCTCCCTATCTTTCTATTTTTTTCAATATTAATAAAATTGCCAAGAAGAAAGAGATTAACACTTTGATTTTTTTTTCTTGATCTAAAAAGGAGAATAGTCACTCTAAATTTTTTATTATTTTTATTATACAGAGAGGATGGTACTTTCTTCTAAAATTCTTTAACTTACTAAGTTAATTTAATGGTGAGATAAATTGTCTAAAAAATAACTCTATGGGGTAAATTGATAATAAGGTTATAGTTTAAGGGGATAAAGTGATAATAATTTTAAGGGCTAAACATGTCTTTTAACTTTAATTAACATACTCCATTAAATTTGATTGTTAGTTTTGGAGGCAAAATGACTATAAAATTTGATCCTTTTTTTTTTTGTTTTAAGCACTAAAACCCCCAGCCATTTGCACTTTTCTCACTAACTTTATTTTTTATTGTAGTTTCACCCTTGACTAGCAATCACCACTAACGGTTCAATAAAAAGATATTAATTACCTCAACCAATAAAAAAATTCACATGCCCGTATAATCTATTGTGTAATTTAAATTAAATTCATTTCATGTACAAAAGAATCCTAAAATAATTACCACAACAGATTACCATGTTATTTTAACAACAAAATCTTTTTTTGTTGAAAATTTAAAAAATCCATGACATGTGTATGAGAGATATTTTACCACATTTATATCTCACATCTACTCATTGATGTTAATTCGAGGAGGAATATTTTTTATAATAGCAACATTTTGAATTTAATTAACAGGTTGAGATTTTTTAAAACATAAAAGTGAAATACTTGGGAAAGTAGTTATTGATTTTCCCAAAAGAAAAAAAAATTGTTTTAGTTTAACAATTGTTGTCATTGACACTTCATTTTCTTGACCAACTTTTATAAAGGTAAACTTAGTGTCGTTAACAATAATTGAAGTGTCATTAGCATTACTCTATCTGGATGTAAATATTTAAACTTTGTAATGAAATAAATAATAGGTACTTAAAAAACTAAAAAGCAATAGGTACTCAATTGCTAGGATTCAAACTACAAATTCCTTCAGTGCATAAGTGGTATATGCTACAATATATTTCCATTTATAGAAAACTACTATTGATCTTCTTTAAAAAGAATCACATTTTCATTTTCATGTTGCAAGTGAAATCCCCTAACCTGTCATATGCATCGCATGTCAACCAATTATTAGATTAGTTATTATTTATACAAATCATGCCTAAACTCATAATGTGACATGTATGGCAGTTGCACACCATTATACTCATGGTGTTGTCATTTTTTCTATTTGTTTTGTCAAGGTATAAAATTCTTTTGATTATATTGGTGAAAAAGCATAAAATCTGTGTAATGTAAGCAAGATTTACTAATTTTCTAGTAAAAATAACCACTATATTAGAAAGGCCACAAAATTTGATTTTATTGTGCTTTAAATCGAAGCATTTTTACCAATAATAATAATAGGAATAGTGAAGTTAGTGCAAATTTCAAAACAAGAAGCAATATACACTCGATTATGGTATGTAAATTTAAGATTATTATAAAATTATAGTTTTAGCCATTTACATACTATTTGTCCATAAAAAACTTAAAATTATTTTCATGAATATTATGGGTAAGCTTCACAAGTGTGATGTTAAGTTTCAACAATAAAGTGATAAGCATAGTTAGTAAAATATGGGATGGATATAATACGGGTATGGACCTATATGGCAGGGGCGGATTTAAAGGGGGGGGGGGCACTGGGGGCATTAAAGGGGGGGCACTAGGGACCTTAAATTCCTATAATAGTTCTGTAATTTTGACATAATTTTAAAGGTGCCCCCAGAATTTTTTTTAAAAAAAATGTGAAAGAATAGATCATAAAATTTATATCATTCACTTTCTTCCTCTGGTCCTCATTTCCCCCCAACAGGGCCAAGTACCAATTATATAAGTCATTACTTTTAGTCCCCACTTCCCAAGTTCCATTTACTCCTCCCTCATTTCCTTTCACAACCGATGACCCTTCTTCTTCCACACCCAACTAACAACTCTTTTTATTTATCACTTCATCCAATCATTATTAATCATTTATTCCTTTGTCCCGACTCCTCAAGTTCCATTTACTCCTCTGGCTTTTGGTTGTCCCCACTCGCCAAAATACGATTGCCACTTTTTCTTCCACAACCAAAGCTTGTTACTCTTTCTCTTGATCACTTCATTCGATTTAGAGATTGCATCAGAATCAATTGATCTTTTGGGACCTGGGTCCACCACTGATTTGCAGCTCTCTTTACCAACTTTAGGAGACCATCAAAATCAGGTTTTAAACAATTACTTATTATTATTATTTTGAATTTGTTTGCAAATATATTGCTAGAGCATGAGAGTATTACTGTTTTAAAGAAATTTGAAAATTGATTAGTTAATGTAATAACTAATAAATGGGTTATTTGATAAATATTTTAACTTGTGAAATGGTGATTTTATGGATTTATAATTTATTTTTTATTTTCATTGATTAGTTTCTTATATTGGAGTTAATGTAATGATGAATAGAGGACCATTTGACATATATTTTAACTTTTAAATTATTCTTGTATGGATCCTTTTGTCTAATTAACTTGATTAGGTTCATATGTTGTGATTAATGATTTGATATAGTAATGGATAAATAAGTCATTTAATAAATAACTTTAACTTGTAAAATAGTTCTTGGATAGATTTTATTGTACATTTAATATTTTAATTGGATTAGTATCTTATATATTGATTTTAATTTCTTTAGCTATGGAGAGATATTTCAAGAAGAAATCAATGGAAAAAGAGTCATCTAATAAAGAAGAAGCCAAGGATAATGAAAGTGCAAAAAATGACAATAAAAGAAGTTACTTGGGGATTAACTTAGATGAATTACCTGCGGATCCAGCCCAAAAAAAAAATTGGGGATTATCATCCAAACCTTCAAGATGAAATTCAGAGATATTACTTACAAAAGGGACCATGTCAACCTCATGATTATTACATTAATAATTTTGAGTTAGTCTCTTTATATTTTTCATGGAATATACATATCATTTGTACTTGTTGGTGAATTTATTTTTTTTTTGCTTAAAAATTAAAAAAAGAGCAGATAAAAAATTTTAGTGTTATTTTTGCCCCCACTAAGATTTTTTTCTGGCTTCGCCATTGCTATATGGGATGGATGTAATACAGACATGGACCCATATGATTAAAGTTTAACGTAAAAACCATAAGTTAGACAAAAAAAATGTATAAATCTAAAGTTAATCTTATATACATTAATAATGTGTACATTATCACGGTTGGATACATGACACATGACGTGCGTGGAGTATACATATACAATTAAGCTCATCCTAATCAAGTTTTACATTTATAAACTCTTAAATACCCCACACGCGATTTATCGCAAGTATACGAATCGTGAGCGAGTATAGGGTATTAAGGGTCGATCCCACAAGGAAGATTGCAATTACTGGTACTACTAAAGCTTCTCTATTATTTAGACTATCAATGAATTATAACAAATTAAAACCTACTGAAATTATACAAAATCACAAATAAAAGCTCCTTAGGTTATGGTATCCCTAACTACTCATGCAAGTGCTATATTTGGATCATTAATTACTACATCTAGGCTAGTTATGGTGTAATTTCCTTATGCATTTGAATCCTACTTTCGTAGTGAATCAATTATACTTATAACTAATCCATACCTATTCTCATGGTTATGAAATTAGCTACAAGTTCATTTCTTCAATGAAATTACATGAAATGAATCACTAAAAACCACATAGATGCACCTCTACTTTCGTGAGTGTACTCCCTATGTTTAGCACTTCTTGAACTAATGTTAAATCTCAATTTTCATTGCAGAAATAACACCTTAGATAATCACAATCAATGGTACCAGATTAATCATGATTTAAGGAGCCAAAGTGCTAAATAACTTGCTCAAATCATAGCAGTCAAATAACCAAATAATAAACACTAACAATTGTAGAAAGTTCAACCAAACCCAAGGCATAAACTTTAGAAACACATAATGAACACAAAATCCAGAACTTGTATATTAACTAAACTTGGAATCAAATACAAAAGATAAAGAGTTTGGAAGGAATACAACCCTTGTCACATGAGCTTTCTTCCTTGCCTTCTTCATCCTCCATCTTCATCCTAATCTAGATAATAAACAAGAATGGAAAAGCTACACTACTCTATACTAAGCTAAACTAACACTAGGAAGATGAAAGAGCTACATTTCTGCAGTTTCAAGCTTTCTCCCGTAGCTCACTCTCTATTTTTCTGCTATGAACTCCAATCTCTCTCTCCTTCTTGCAATGAATTTTGGCTCTTTTATGATGAAAGGTGGTCAAGAAATGAGGATTACATCTCCCTTTTACAGCTGGGAATGTTTCTCACATGTCTAGCAACGCATGTGAGTTGGTGGAGGTGAAATTGAGTTTTCCGTGTAAAAAGCAGCCTTCTCTGACCACAATCCGGCCAGGAATCCGGCCACAAATCCGGCCAAATTCAGGCCGGATTGCTACAGTAAATCTGGGCTGCTACAGTGATCCGAGCTGCTACAGTACCTCGGATCCACTAACCCAGAAACAACCGAAGGTTCGGATGAATAGTGGATCCGAGTGTGGATCACTTGCTCTGTTTTTGGCCCAACTTCAACCAATCTTTTCTTGATGTTAGAGGCTGAACCAGCTCATGTCTAAAACACGAAAGTTGTACCCTTTTGAGTTATCTTTCTAATGCATCAAGAATCACCTCATTTGGATCTGTGTAGGCTGAGATATGACTGAAATACCCTTGCCTGCTCCATGTCTTGTTCCAGTTTCGACCAATAACAATTGACTCTGTACTTCGGCTTTTTGACCTGGAAAACCTTCAAACTAGATTCAGATGTCTTCACCAAAGTTGTAGATCTATCTCTTATCTTCAAATGGGTTCAAGAATCATCCCAATCCGATCATTGTAACTCAAGTTATAGCCAAAATACGAAAATGTGTCAAAACTGTCAAAATACACAAAATCCAAGTAAAAAGTGATAAAAACCTCATTTAATCACTTAAAAACATTTATTCACCAATTATAGCCAAAATGATTCATTTTCTTCCAATAATATAACCAAAGTGACTAAAAATAATATAAAATATCATACAATTATTACGTAAATTAGTCACTTATCAAACTCCCCCACACTTAAATCATTGCTTGTCCTCAAGCAATTCACACATAATCAAATGCAATGATTCAAGAGGTGAAACAATATATGCACTTTGTCCAATTTAATTCCTCAAGACTTGGAAAATAATCATTATACAATTATTCAATTTACACTAAATACTCATAATATCAAGTAAAGGAAAGATAATTATACCCTAAATTCAACAAGTTAAACTTAATCTCTTACCCTAACTTAATTTTACAAATAAGCAAATCACATAGTCAATTTATAGCCTTCCTCCTCCTATAATCATCTTTTTCTCAAAATTCTATAACTAAGAGGGATTTATTCATACAAATTTTACTTAAATAGTGAGAATGCCTTTTTACGCGAAAATCGACACTTTTAGGTGAAGATCCCCGGTTACTCAACATTTCACTTATTCAAGTTGCTATGCATACTCTTAATTCAAGTACCTTTTTACGCGAATGTCGACATTTGTAGATGCCAACCCCCGGTTACTTGGTACGAGAATCATTGGAGTAGAACAATTTTTATTTACTTTCTTTTCTTTTCTCTTTTTTTTTTTTACTTTTCTTTTTTTCTTTTCTACTTTTTTTCTTCAGAAATAAAGGACAATAAATAGATATTCCCTCTTAGAAAATATATAAGAATAATCAAAGGAGGAGTATAACCTTTTATCGACTATATCAATCACTTACTTGCAAAATTAAGTAAAGAGAAGAAATCTCATTAAACATGTAAAATTATAGGCATAATTTTCCTCACTTTACCAAATATACTTTCTAAAATGTAAAAATCCTAATTGCATAATAACCATTTCCAAGTTAAATGAGGACTAAACTTTCCAAAATACATATAAAGTTTCAACAATTGGAAGAATTAAACACTTAAGGTTGGAATACTTTGGCCCTTTTTGAAATAAAAATGAAAAAATTGAAGAACTTTTGGGCCATAGTGAAATATTGGACAAGATGTTAGAAAAATTTTGACAGAGTTTCCCCATATAAATGGAAGAAAACTCCCTGCCAACAAACCCAATTTCAATCAAATTATCCACATGGCAAATAATTCAAACACAATTCCAACATTTCTAAGCATTTAAATCCACAAAATATCATCACATAGAAAGTATTTGCAAGTTCAAATATTTCCTCCCCCACACTTAAACTTCACATTGTCCTCAATGTGAGAAAAGGAAAATAAATAAAGAGTAAAAGAAAATACTCCCCTTATGACTTGCGCGATCCAAATCCATGGCAATGTGATGAATTTCCAACCGTATTTGAGAAAGAATGGAGAGTTCACTTATTGCACCCTGAAAAAGACAAAATCAAAACAAATAAATTTCTTAAAAATAAACGGTTGCAATCAACAAGAAGTAAACATGCAAGTCAAGGAAAAAGGAAAAATGATCGAGCATGTGGAACCATACAATGTTCATGGGATAAAAACATGAAATGAGCTAATCTTTGCTAATGAAATATATGCATTAGTATCCAAAGCAAAGGGAAGCTAATTTCACACAAAAAATCCACAATCATGAACAAAATAAGTTCCATTTATACATTTTGTCATCAATGATTAAATCCCTTCAAGTACAAAAGTAATCTCAAAATGGAGGCAAACACACCAAACCAAAATATAAATGACCTTCATGAGAATTCATGAAATACTAAAAACTATTGAACCACAAAAATTGTAAGTGCATTTATGAATTTCATCAATTAAGGTCATCTTCAATTCACCTCTTCTTTTAGAATTACCTAAGAATTCACAAAATCATTCAATCAAGCACCTTTTCATTCATTAGGTAATCTAAATTACTCACATGAATATCAAAAACTCCCACTAAGCTAATTAAAATGCTATATTGGCCACTTAATATGCAACTTTGTTACCAAGCCAAATTAAGCATAAAACTAGCAAGAATTCACCAAATAAATACAATAAATGCAAATCACAAAATATATTTATCACTAACAATCACCAATAGCATCAATAAGCTGAAATAAATGCACCTAACTTCACATATTAAAAATTGCCTAAAAATAGAAAATATTCATTCATGGCAAAATTCAAATAACAAAGTTAGGTGAAGAATTGTTACCTCAAGGTGGTTTGGTGATGTTTAGAGATGAATATGATGTGAAAACCCCCAAGAAACTTACTCCAATATGACCTCAATTGAGTGATTCAAGAAAGTACAACCCTAACTATTGGTAAGGTTGAATCCACTTTAGAGTTGTTTTTGAAAAAATATGAACTATGAAATTCACTCTAGAGGATAGGAGAAAGTGATTTGGTGAAGGTTATTTGAAGATTAAATGGTGAAAAGTGGTGTTTTAGTGAGTGGTGTGTGTTTGAGGTGTGAGTGTGTGTGTAGGTTGAAGAAGAAGGGAGAAAAATTGTGAGGAATCCGTGAAACGGATTCATCTTACGCTGGTTACTGTTCACAATCCGGCCAGAAATTGGAGGGATTCGTGGAGGGATTCTGGGCAGAAATTTTTTTATTTTATTTTTTATTTTTTTTACTGTTGCATATCCGGCCACTTTCTGGCCAGATTTCCGGCCGGATTGTTGGCCGGATTTGCTACAGTGGATTGTTGGCCGGATTCTGTCCAGAATGCTAGAAAAAATTTTCTTTTCTCCCCTGACTATCCGGCCTTCAATCCGACCAACATTTGGCCGGATTTATGGCCGGATTTGCTGCAGAAAAAGCTGTTTTCTGCAGTTTTTCCTCCAAATTTGCTTGGCCAACCTTCCACATTCAACCTACTTCATGTTCTTTGAATAAAATTCAAATTTAACATGATCATGCATGAATATAACTTAAACATGAAACACTTTAAATGCATGAAATGCAGCAATTGAACATGAAAACTCCCTTTTTGCCTTAATATAAACACCTTTGCAATTGAGATCATTTGCATGAACTCTTGCCATTGCCACCTACAAAACACACAAAAACATTAATCGAAGAACTAAAACTTACTAAAAACAAGCCAACATGAAGAAAAGTGGAGTTGAAAAGTGATCCAAGCCTTCGTTTTTAAAAGGATCCGAGGTCGTTTTTGAAAGGATCCGAGGTCGGATCAGTGTGAGTGAGCTCGGATCAAGAAGTTCGAATTTTTTTCTGATTGCAGAAGTGGATCCGAGGCCTCGGATCCATATGGATCCGAGCTCGGATCCATTGAATCTGCACTTATTGCAGAATTTTTGCAATTTTCAGTTTGACCCCAATTATTCAAAATACACCCTAGATCATTTCTATGTCAAAATAAACCATTCACGCACATGTAAAATGATCTAAACATGCATTCTAAACCTCTTTAATGCATCAAAAACCACAATTACTGAATTTGAGGTATTGAGATCTTTGATCAAATTTCGCCTTTTTCACCTCATTTGGTCACTTTTCCAAAACCTACAAATGAAAAACAACAAAATTACTCAAACTTATGCTTTAAACATAAAATCACTCCAAAGTAACACTAACTTAAACAAGCATTGGGTTGCCTCCCAATAAGCGCTTCTTTAAAGTCAATAGCTTGACTATTTCACCTCATTTTTTCAAGGAGGCTTTGTTAGCGAATAATCCACCATTTTTGGTCGTGGTGGATCATTAAATGGTGACTTTATAGCAAAAGCCACATGATCTAATGATGTGAGAAATGGAAGTGACTTACATATTCCAAGTGTTTCATAGATATTACCTTGAATATGCACCACTTGAGAACTTACCAAAGGAAATGTCATGAGAGTATCTTGGGCAGGAATACTGATAAGAGTTTATTTTACGTATTTTTAGTGTGTTTTATTAGTTAATTTTGGTTTGATTATTTAGTATTATAACTAAAATAACTAAGGTTTTGGTAAAAAACTACATTTTATGTTAAAGTGGCTAAACATTGCATTTTATGGATTTTTATGGTAAAAACTTCATATTTTGTAGGTTTAATGATTCAATCATCAAATGAAGTGCATTGAGAAGATATTTGGATGATTGAAGATGGATTAAAGTGGGGAAAATAAAATATGAAGTGTAAAAGAAGAAATGCAATTTGAGGACAAAAATCAAGAAAAGTCAGCTTTGACAACTCAGATACATTTTCGTATTTTGACTATATCAGGAGCTACAATGATCGGATCAAGGTGATCTTGATACCATTTTGAAGCTAAGAGATATATCTACATTTGGTATGAAGACATCAAAGTCCAATTCAGCCGTTTTCTTGGTCAAAAGGTCGAAACTCAGAAACTTATCTGGATGGTCAAAAGCTGAAGCCCAGAATTGACCAGTCTATGGTATTTTGACCATATCTCCGTCCACCGATCTCCAAATTAGATGATTCTTGAAGCATTGGAACTCTAATTCAAAGGGCTGAAACTTTTGTGTTTTACACAAAAGCCAGTTCGGCCTTCATCATGGAGAAAAATGCAGTTGAAGTGAGGTCAAAAGTAAAAACGTGTCTGGCAGCCGAATTTCTGTAATTTGCTCAGCCATTTTTCTCATCTTCACACTACTTTCCAGCTAGATTTGGAGAGAAAACGTAGGCTGCACATGCTTCAGAAGACATAAGGAAGAGATATAGCCAAGGTTCCAAGTCAAAAGCCATTATTTTTGACTCCCTTAACAAATTCAGATTTGGAGAATCATAGCAGAAATTTTTGACTGGTAAGGGAAGGACTTTTCATCAGCTTATATGCAGAGACATTTGAGGTCTAAAATTATACGGGAGAAGCTTGAAGAGTGCAGAAATGTAGTTCTTCCATTTCCTTAGTGTAGGATAGTGTAGTAAGTGTAGTTCATCCATTCTTGTATAATGGCTAGATTAGGATGAAAATGGAGATGAAGAAAGAGAAGTTGAAGCTCAAGTGACATGGGTTATCTCTTCTCCAACTCTTTATCTTTTGTATTGGATTCTTAAATATAGTTAATATGCAATTTCTGGATTTTATATTTAATATGTGTCTTTAAAGTTTATACCTTGGGTTTGGTTAAACTTTCTATAATTGTTAGTGTTTATTATTTGGTTATTTGATTACTATGATTTGAGCAAGTTATTTAGCACTTTGACTCTTTAAATCATGATTAATCTGGTACCATTAATTGTGATTATCTAAGGTGTTATTTCTACAATGAAAATTGAGATTTAACATTAGTTCAAGAAGTGCTAAACATAGGGAGTACACTCACGAAAGTAGAGGTGCACCTATGTGGTTTTTAGTGATTCATTTCATGTAATTTCACTGAAGAAATGAACTTGTAGCTAATTTCATAACCATGAGAATAGGTATGGATTAGTTATAAGTATAATTGATTCACTACGAAAGTAGGATTCAAATGCATAAGGAAATTACACCATAATTAGCCTAGATATAGTACTCAATGATCCAAATATAACACTTGCATGAGTAGCTAGGGATACCACAACCCAAGGAGCTTTCATTTGTTATTTTGTATAATTTCAGTAGATTTTAATTTGTTATAATTCATTGATAGTCTAAATAATAGAGAAGCTTTAGTAATACCGGTAATTGTTCACTCTTCCCTGTGGGATCGACCCGATATATATCCTAAATTACTAGTTGATCTGTATACTTGCAGTGAACGGGTGTAATTCGGTATTTTTTAGCTTGCATGTATGTAAAATACCCGTCAAGTTTTTGGCGCCGTTGCCGGGGAAGTTTTGATGGAAGTCGCGTTTTGTTGCCTGGATCAAAGATGAAAACGCGCCATTGAAAACGCGACTTAAAGTCGCGTTTTCTCACAGAACCGCGTTTTCAGTACTGCAACTTTTGGGAAGAAACGCGCCTACAAAACGCGATCTGAAGGCGCGTTTCTACTCGCGTTTTCTGAGCACCTTTTTTTTTTAAAAAAAAAAAAAAAAAATGC